>NW_022900941.1:28459310-28504086 GCF_012274545.1 Fukomys damarensis | reverse complement strand
TGCTACTGAGGATTTGTTCATAAAGTCTTTTCCTATACCAATGTCTTCCAGAGTTCTGCCTAACTTACCTTCCAGCAAGTTTAATGTTTCTGTTTTAATATTTAGATCTTTAATCCATTTGGATTTTAATTTAGTGCATGGCGAAAGATAAGGGTCTAATTTTAATCTGTGGCAGGTTGACATCCAGTTTTTCCAACACCATTTATTAAAGAGGCTATCTTTCCTCCACTGAGGATGGTCAGCTCCTTTGTCAAAGATGAGGTAGCTGAGTACATCTGCATTTGTTTTTGTGTCTTCCAGTCTGTTTCACTGATCCTCAGGCCTATTTCTTTGCCAGTACCATGCTATTTTTATCACAGTGACTTTGTAGTATAGTTTCAAATTGACCCAATCTTAATCAATGGTAAGAACCCTAAGGCTCAAGATGACCTATACATGTTTATAAAAAGCATATCTGGAGAACTGAAATCACTCATGGATTGATGGATGATTGGACTACATCAATTTTAAATGCATTCTCCAGAGGAGTTTAGATCATGTTGGAGAAGAGCATGTGAGTTTCTTTGCATTGGCTCCAACTTAGAGAATCACATTCCTGTGTGGCCTTTCTGGGGAATGTTAGGATCAAATGTTGAAACTACTTTAAAGAGCACCAAAGCTAAAATGCACAAGTGAGGAAACAACTTGTTTTCTCAGCCCTGAGAGCTGGCATGGCAAACACTTCTCTGTGGTGACTTATGTACTTATTCAGTGATTTAGACCACTTCTCTGGCACGGGTCGAATGGCATATTAACATGGGCTATAATCCTTTCCCACTCTGTAGGCAATGGCTCAGTGTGATATTGGCACCACACTAAGCTTCATTAACCCTACAACACGTTGCCTTCTTACTCTTGGCTCTCTCCCGCAGGCTGCAGGCAGTAACCCATGAGTAATCTGATTACCTACAACCCACTGTAGCAGCATGGAATGGAGCTGACTACCGAGTGGAACACAATTACAGTCTTTTGAGATTCAATTAGAAAGCTGTTGGTAGAGCCTCATTCAAAAATCTGAAGCTGGCTCAAATAACCTCTCATGAACCACACGTTTCTTTAAGAGCCCATAGTAAATAATGAACTTATAAAGCTTCACCTGTTTCTCATATGCCTTTTTAGAATTTATTCTCCTGATGTACATAATAAACCAAGTTTGCAGTTAGCAACAATGACTGTTTCTATAGGCTCTACAAGGGATAACTTTTGCCTTCTCCAAAAGGGAAATGCTATTTACCTCCTGCACAGAATTATTATGCTGTTAGGCTTCTTTGTGGATGTACATGAAAAATAAATGCTATTTTTCAATGAGCAGAACATTACCAAGGGCTAATTGGCCTTTAAATAAAATCTGAGTTTAAGAAAAATTAAGCTTCTCCTTTGAAGTACCAAAACCATGACAAATATATTCTAGACTAAATTATGTCATTGTGCAACATATTATAACTATCAATTGTGCTAAATACAAATATCTATAAAATGTCATTCCTTAGTTGATGGTGTCTGGAATACCTAATTGCACTTTTTTTTTTTTTTGGTACTGAAGATCAAACTCAGGACTTTGCACTTTCAAACCAGGTGGTAGCACCACAGAGCTAACTCCCTGTCCCCATGTTTTAAATAAAACAGTTTTAAAATTCATATTGGAAGAAGTATTACATTAGTAAGATGTTTCAAGTATTTAAAATGTATTTGATAATGAAATATTTGTTTACTACACCATTTTTGTCCCCAAACTTATTTCATTTTATTTGTTGTAAGATTTGCTTTTTTTCTCCTGCCAATTAAAGAATGAATATGAATTTTGGAGTTAAGACTTGATCTTGAATTTTAGTTTTGCCATAATCTATGTGTGTTAAAAATTACTTAAGTTTTTTGAACTATACTTTTTCTTCTTTGAAAAAGGGAATGCAGTTACCTTCTGGCAGTATTACAATAATTAACTCGATGAAGGAGGTGGCCTGGGGCATGAGATGTAGTGAACACAAGTATGTGTCTTGCCCTTATTTTCTTACACAATTTCTAGATGCCACTGGAAATGACATAGGCTTCTGAGTTCATATCTTTGTTTTATCACTATGCACCATAGTGTTTTGTATTTTAAGTATTCATTTTTACGCCTTTCAACTTGAGGGGTCATTAGCAATTCTTGGAATGCGTTGCTTTTAGACATTTATTTTAATTCATGAGTTTTAGCAAGTTATTGCTATGTTTGAATGATTATGAGATTCATTTTATGTCCACTGTCCTTTCTTCAGAGAAAGTATGAAAGAACAATCAGTGGATTCATTAAAATTCCTGAAGACTCAAGCTAACTCTCCAAATGACAGTTTTTTGACCTCAGTGAGGTGAATGAATAGAGTCTGAAAAATGTAGCCTTTTCAAATCTACAAGGACAGTGGCTACAAAGGCGGAAAGAACATGAAGATAAATGTCCATTTGACTCTCTAAGTGAACACATAGTAAGCCGCTGAATAATAAACACCTTGGTAATGAAAGGCATGGTCAAGGCACTACTCTTTCTCCTTTGAGCCTGCAGATTGCCATGTATTTGGTGATTTCCCCGGTATAGACTCTGCCTATAGGACGAGTTTGCTTTGGATAGCTAGTGGTATGGGATATTGTGCATCCATGAGGCAGAGGACTTCCTGAGGCTTGGCTGCCACAATAACTTGGATTTTTCCATTTGTGGTCTTATGTGACACACACACGTCACTTTATTATAATTCATAATGCCATAATGAGTCACACTGTGTCAGGAAACTGGACGGGTTCTTCACTCATTATTAATCACTGAAGCTTTAGGGACTATTTTCCAAAGTTTTGCCAATACTTACGCTACACTGCTGTTTTGTAATTAACTGTCACTGGGTTGCTGATATGGGAAAAGCAAATGGAGGTGTGAGATTCCGAAGTGACTTGACTTAAACATAACATGCTTTTCAAAGACTCACCCTGACAACATCACAGGTATGGACATGACTGGAAGAGTAGAAAGCTGGTGCACATTATTTCTTATTCTTGTTTCTCATTTGGCCCGTAGCATCTCCACACCAGTAGTGCACAATCTAGACTAATAATAGTTCAAATGATGGAAATGGAAGGCCTTATGGGGTTGATATAAACTTTTCAAAGCATCTGATAAAATGTGCTCTTTGAAAAGTACAGAAATGCAAAGTACAGAAATTCAATTTGTAAATTTTTGATGAACATCACTTGTGCTTTCAGGAAAGGACCCAAATCTTCCTTATTTTTTTCATTTTATTTTTGCTCTCAGCTTGCAGTAAAATAATCAGTAGATTTGGCAACAAATTGTTATTCTCATTTGATTTCCCATTTTCCCTGTATTTCACCTCTTCTTTTATCCTTGCCCTTTGTCACTGCTTAGACTGTTAAATTTCTTCTCTGCTTCCAGAATCATGTCCTTTCTATCCATGCCAGGTCCTCCTGTCGATGCATTTTTCTCCTTTTCATGCCCATCTTTTTTGAAAACATCAGCAACTGTCTCCAAGAACCTTTTTTTTTTGGTTTGTTTTCACTCTCTGGCCAGTGTGAGTGCATATTAGTGTGTGTACTTTATGATATAAACTGATATTAAAATATGGATAAATAGATGTTTTGAAAGATGGACTTCACCCAAGATTTGTTGCAAGAGGAGAATGTCCAGTTAACCTTGATTTATCCTGTCAAGCTGTACCCTGTAAGCATCTCTGTTCTTCTCTCAAAGTTCCTCTTTTGCCGTACATACTTTCTTTTACTATTTTAGAAAAAACAAACAAATGAAAACCAAAAGTCCTTTTTCTCATTATTTTCACTTCATTTTTTGGCTCAGAAAAATGAAGTATCTGCTCAGCATCATGCTGTGTGAGGACAGGGTTGGGAGTGTTGGTATATAGAAACTTTTCTTGTGAATCACGCAAGCATTGATTGTTAGCTTTCATAATACTCCAAATGAGAAAATGGCATTTCAGAGAGGTCAATACTTAAGGTCAATATTTAGGGGCAGAGTTGCAATAAAGGCTAGGTCAGGCTGGCTCTGAAGTTTTGGCTTCAATTGGCCTGGAGATTATTTAAGATGATGGTTAAGCCGAGTTTCAAAATTTTTAACCATTGCATATTTATTGTAATATATGTATTTGAAAATACAGTGTATAACAAACATATAATTTTACTGATATTATTGTTTGATTCAACAAAAACAGGTGAGTTTATTCAAAGTTATTTTGTAGTGCATGGTTAACTAAATGATAGTATAGGCCATGCATGGATGTGGGAAAATGTGGAGACGCTAATCAAAAGAATAAAGTTGAGAAAATATTACTTTTGACTATCTTGCTTTATATTCTGCCAACTGCCTTTTAGAGTCTCCATAGTATTTTTACTTTGCACAGTATTTATGCTTCTCTGCTACCTGCCCCAAAGAACATGTTCATCTTAAACTATTTCATCCTTAAATCCTATGTGAGTGGTATCCACTTCATAAAGTCATTCCCAGTTGGCTTTCTTAAGATCTTTTGTACACTGATGTGGCATTAAGTGTCACTCTGTGGATATGTGTTGATGTGTCTCTTCCCTGCTATTTACCTTGTAGTTAAAGATTTCCTTGTTTCTCTCTCTGGCTTCCTTTCCTGTAGCACATAGGTATTCAGTAGAAAGGTGGCAGGGCCTAGGGATTTAGCTCAGCGGTGCTGCTGCCTGCCTTGCAAGTAGAAGGTCCTGAGTTCGATCCCTGGTAAAAAAAAAAAAAAAAAAGGTGGCATAGGGAAAAGTCCCAGTTATTTTTATGTGTCACAAATTTCCAGAGATCTGGTAAAATGTTATTTTTGGTGTGCAAGGGGGATTTATGAGAGATTAGCATGTGGATTTGTACACTAAGAATTTGGTAGAATGGTAAAGAAAATCACCCATCAATATGGTCTAGCATCACATAATTCTTGGAGGACATCAATAGAAGAAAAAGTCAGAGCCAGGTCAAATTTGCTTTTCCTAAAATTGGGTCACCCATCTTCTCATGTCTTCAAAGGTTATCATGTTTGGTGCTCAGAATTTGGGTTTGGGCTGGAACTACCTTGCTTTCCTGGGCCTCCAGGTTGCATGAGGCATGTTGTGGGATTATTGGTTCCATAATTGTTTGAGACAACCCTTTATAATCTCTATCTCTATCTCTATCTCTATCTCTATCTATCTATCTATCTATCTATCTATCTATCTATCTATATGGTGGTATCTACACACACACACACATTTATACTTTTTTTCCAGCTCTGTTTCTTGGTGAAACTGAAATTCAGAAAGCAAGAGTCAGGGAGACTTGGGTTCACATTCCACCACCTGTAATTTTTTGGCTGCAGTATCTGTGAGGATTATAACATAAAATATAAATGTAACATAAATATCCCATCTTTCCAAAAACTATTTATTAGCATTTTTGTTTCTATGCCCAATATATATTTTCTGAATAAAAAAGTACAGAAAAGATTGATGAACTTCGTGTCAATTTATTTAAACTTCACTTCTAATTGTTACATGCCCTTGAATATAATTTTAGTGTTATTCAGCTTAACAGCACTTTTTCAAAGTATCTATTTGCCTGAATTGTCATAAATTTATATTAGTAATTTTTATTGAATGCGCATGACTGAATACCAACTTAATTAGTGTAAGAAAATAATTTTTTAAAATATGTGCTTATGAGAGAGTAAGAGAGAGAGAATTTTAATTTTTCTCAAGTAGTTATAAAACCCCAGGGGTTAGGATTTGGTCCTGAGTGGATCCAGTGTACACAGGCAGTGTGACCTGTCCTCTGTCCATCTCCCTCCAGCTCTTCTTTCCCTCTGTGTTGGCTTCATCCTCAGGCAGCTTGAATCCAAGATCAGGCAGAAAGACTAGAAGCAGCCTTGGGTTATCGAACACTTTCTGAACTCTTTATAGCAGACTCCCACGTGGAAGCCTTCCTATCAACATGAGCGTAAATGTCCAAGGACTCTCACTGGCTCTTATTCTGGTACATGCCTGCCCTTGACATCATCAATGTGTCCTATATTCTGGGTCAGTCTGGTCACTCTGATTACCTCATTGGCACCAGGTTTAGTTAACTAGTGAGATTCCTTGACTGAAGAAAAGTTGGACAGATCTGAAATTGCATATATTGTATCAAAGAGAAATGAGGGAGACTGCGCACAAGCACTGTAGAACCGTGTGACAGATGCTTTTGGTGCCTCAGTTGTACTCCAGGACCAGGCCAATTGCATCCTACAGCAAACACTGTGATCACCACAGAAGCTTGCTTGGCCAAGATATAGGGCAAAGAGGAAGGGAAGCAGATTTATGTCCTTGAGAAATGATGGGCCTTCGTAGGGGTTACATACTACAGTTCTTTCTTTCCTCTGTTAGGTATCAGTAGACCTTTTTTCACCGTCTCCTACCATTTCTCGATAAGACTGAGCCCAGTGAAATGACACTTACTGTCCTCTTTCTCTTCTCCAACTCAATAGGATTCTTCTCCCCAGAATATAAAATCTCACATCGTTTCCTTGTACTTACCTCCTAATCTTAGGGGCTGTTTTGGGGGGAACCAGATTCCAGCACCCCAAGGAAAATAAATTATAAATCTTTAGTCAATCCCAAAGTTTTATGGGCAGAATTTTCTCTTTGTAGTTAACTTCCTGAAGATTGAATAACTACATTGGCACGGACGTGATATTTGTTTGTGATACATGAAATAAAGACACAATCCTCTAGATCTGTGTGCGTTATAAGAAAAGCTAAGCAGAAGGATGAAGGAGACTGCTGGTAGGATTATTTTTCATCTTTTATTTCAGCTGGAAATATCTGCCTCTGTTTTCATTTTCAGTGGTATCTGAGGTCCATGAAAACAGTTTAAATCAGGTTTGAAAAACACTTGGCTTGAGTATAAGTTCAGTTTTGCAAATCTGATGCAAAAAGAAACACAATTATACTCAAAACTTTAATGTGTTATTTGACCACCTGGTTTACCATTTGATTCAATAGAACTCTACGAATTAGATATGTTAAAATACAAAGATAAACTTATAGGTATGTATCAGTAAGGACTATGCCATTTCTTGCTGTCAACATGGAGTTATTAGACAGAGAGCACAGTGTCAATTTTCAAGATATATTTAAGGCAAAAGGATTCAGTAGAGTGCAGAGAATCTAATAATGTATGTGAAGGTTACTAGAATCAAACTCTTTGAGAGATTAGAATGTAAAATTAAGATAGTAAAGGAGAGCAGGACCAACATGAAAATAGAATAAAGGGGAAAACATAGAATATGCTCTGGCAGATACTAAGTTGGTGGGTTTAGCCAATAAAGCTTAATTAAGAATGGCCTTCTCCAGATGTCCCTTACTTATGCAATTTGCATACTGGGGATTTTGAAATGTTACATTTCCATCATTTACATTTGATGCTGGGAGAGGGACCGAAGCAAGCACTAGAATGGATGTATTTATGCCAAAGATTTGGGGTAATGTTACAAGGACTGTGACTTCATTGATGGCTCTATCTAGGTCCCTTTTGCAAAGTTTCCTTCCTCTTAATGTTGGAGCATCTCATAGTTCCATCCAGGTTCTTTTTTTTTTTTTTTGTACTGGGCATTGAACTCCGGACCTTACGCTTGCCAGGCAGGTGGCAGAACCACTGAGCTAAATCCCCGGCCATCCAGGTTCTTTTTAACTGTGTGCCCTAATGCAATGACTAATGCAATACAGGCACAATGATTTCATTGTCTTCAGGTATCATCTTTTTCTTGTTGACTCTCAGTCAGCTCCTCAGTCCATAGTACCCTCATGAGCTAGAAAGTGAGTTTATAAAAATTTTATGTCAAAATCCCCACTTATATGTCTGACATCTCCAACTTAGCATACCTAAGACTAAATTTCTCTTCTGCATAAAATTTAATTGATGGAAACTCATCTTTCTTGTTGCTTAGTGCCAAAGCCCTAATCATTTTAAAATCTCCTTTTCTTGCATAACTTCACATTCAACCTAATGTGAAATCCTTTTGGCTCTCCCTCCACTATATATCCAGATCACGTCTCATTGCTACCTTCTATGTCCAAGCCATCATCATGACCGAAGTAGTTATTGCATTAGTCATCTCACAGTTGGTGGACACCCCTTTGCTTCACCTCCAGACTATTCGCGATCTTTTTATAGCCTAGGTAACTAGGTAACTAGCTAGGTATCACTTCTCTGTTCAACACCTCACAAAAATTCCCCCAGAGGACAAAATGATAACTTCAGGGTAGCCTTCAAGGGCCCATATGATGTGGCTTCATGTTGCCTCTCTCACTACTTCTTTCTTGACCAGCTTGCTCTGGAGCAGAGCCTCCTTGCACAGTCCTGGATTGGAAACTTTTGTTCCTTGCGCTGTTCTACTTTTTATATTCTTGCTACAAGTATTTGCTTTTATTTTTTCCTCAGCTCCTTCAGCTCTGCCTACAGATATTCTCCCAGCAAGGCCCTTATCACTTCTTTAACCCGCCACTGCCTGCAGCATACCAGCCAAAGTTGCAACCTCCTTCAGTTTGTTGGTATTTTCCTACATTAGCTCTCCCTACAGTTACCTTCTGCTGCATTGCCATTTATCTACATTACTCTTATATTTCCTTTTTTTTAATAACACTCATGAACTTCTAATTATCACTTGCTTTCTAGTGCTCTATTGTTCACCATCTATCTTGTTGGAATATAAGCTACATGCTGGCAGAGCTCTCTCCGCATTTTATTCCCTGCTGCTTCCTTTGTTAATTCTCTATTGCACAGTAATAAATTATCAACAAATGTGCTGCCATAGAACAGCACATACTTATTAGTTCACAGTTCTCTATGGGTCAGGAGTCTGGCATGGTATAGCTGCGTTTTCTATATAGTCTCACAAAGCTCACTTTAAGGTACTGGCCAGGGTCGCTTCTTATCTGAAGGCCCTAGGGAAGAATTCACTTCCAAGCTTTTAACCTTGTTAGAAGAGTTCAGTTCCTTGCAGATACAGGGCTGAGGTGTTCATTCCCCACTGGCTGTTAGCCACAGTCTTCTCTTAGCTCTTAAAAGCCTTGGACATTCCTTCTTACATGTGGTTCTTCCATCTTCCAACTTGCAATACAATATTGAATCCTCCTTAAATTTTGAATCGTTCCAACTTTCCCTTTTACTAGAGTTTCCGACTTTAAATGCCCAGGTGATTACACTGTGCCCACCTGGGCATTCTAACATAATCTCTCTTTTCAAAGTCAACTGGCTAGTAACATTCATTGTATCTATCCACTCCCTTTTGCCATATAACCTAATATATTCACAAGAGTAGCATCGAGGAAAGAATTTCATGAGGCCTAAAATTCTGCCTACTACACTTCCCATGCTCCAAGAACTACACTTGCTGGCACATAATAAAGGTGTATGAGCATGCATCAGAGGACACTGGAATCAGAGGTTTTATTTGCAAACAGTTGGCTATTGGCCCATGGTATTTGGAATGTTTTAAGTCCTTTGAATGTGTGTATGGGGATCTAAAGAAGTGTTTGTGCTTTTTACCTCTTAGAGGAGAGAAGATTAAAGACATTGGAGATGACAGATGAGATGGTAAGTCAGAGAATGGCCAAGGTTGGGTGAGAGTGAAAGACTACCTGATCCATGTGCAAAGGAGCCTCTGACATTCTGTGTCATACAAACTAGAAACAAAGACTTTGCACATCTTAATATTGTCAGTCCCAAGACTCACTTTTGTGTGCCACATGTGGTTTTCCAGGCCCTCAGAGCTGTAATTGTTTCACAAGCAAGGCACCCTTAGAGGTTTGCATGCACCTACGCACTCTTATTTGTGCGTGTAATGGTTCTGTTAGGTGCAGCATATCAACAGGGCAGCCAGGGACTAAAGGTTGGGATGGAATCTGCGGGTTTTTTCATCTTTTTTGACAATAACATATTATCATTTTATCTTTATTAGACTTGAACATACGTATTTGAATTTAAATATGAAAAATTATTTCATTTCCTACTTGAATGCTTCAACTCCATGGGGAAATTGACTTGGTAATTGTGATCATGTTTGACTATCAGAAAACTTTAGATTAATTGAGAATGATAAATTGTCATTTTTCAGTCTTATGTCTGGCTTTACACAACCATGGATGTGCTGCCAGTTAAGAACTTACCAGAGTGAACTTTAGAATTCATATTCAAAGTACAGAGGTCCAGCTGGCCGGTCTTCTCACTTAGCATCCACACTTGGCTCTTTCAGTTGGCTGACTAGGAAAATCCGTCCCCTGATTGAGATGACAGCATTGGGTGTCCTCCAGAATTACCACTCTGCGTGGCCCTTTCATTTTCTGATGAAGTTATGCTACATAAGGAAGCTTCATGTTAGGAATCTATACAATTAAAAATCAGAAGTCTCTTTCTCTAATTTTGTCATTTCTTCCAATAACTCTTAATCATTCAGTTGCTCAACAAATCCATGTTAAAATTTTCCTTAGATGAGAGTCATGAGCTAGGCTAGATACAGATTTAAGAATGGATTCTAATAGTTGCAATCTATTTGCTAAGCTTGGAGAACTGGCTGGGTGAGGTGAGAGTAATTTGGGGAGATAAGCAAAGAACTCTTTCATATATATCAAGAGAAGGTAAACTGCAGTCTGCATGTGCACTGTAAGTTAAAGATGTTTTTGCATTTTTAACTTTTTATTTTTAAACTTGATTTTATTTTAGTTTATTATTACATGTGTGTGGTACATAATGTTTCCATTCTTTGTGGGGAGTTAACTTTATGTACATAAAATATCTTAATTCTTATTTCATCCCCTTTCCTGCCCCTCCCCTTATACTCTCACCCATCTGTTGATTTCATCTTTTTTTCTTTTTGGTATGTGTGTTCAGTGCAAAGTTTTGGAGAAACAAAAGAAATAATAAAAATTTTGTGGTATGTGAAAATGTTATGAAACTGAAATCTGGGTTCCTATAAATAAAGTTTTGTTGAAATATAGTAATATCCAGCCATTTCCACGATGCCTAGGTTCACACTGGAGAGTTAAGTAGTGGCTACACAGTTGTTACTTGCAAAGCCTAAAATATTTATGTTTCTGCCCTTTGTAGACAATAATTTTCTAGTCCCCAGTCTCTGAAAAGGGGTTAAGAAAAAAGGTTAGCTCCTCATTCATTTCTTCTGACCTGAAACACCAACACTAACTTTAGAGCACCAGGTTGTAATGCATGATAAGGAGAAAAGGCTCACAAGTCTGTAGACTGTGTGCTTAGGTGGTAAGAAGGGATGGAAGAAAAACAACGCATCTGGCAGTATAAAGAGAGGGCTGAAACATGGCAGAGGCTCAACACTGGCAATATGGATAACATTTGCTCCAGGGCAAGTATTCTGGGTCGTATAATAAAACAGTAGCAGAAGTTATTAGAATTCCTGGAGTTATGAATGATAGAAATTCTACTGTCATTTAAACCCCAAGGGGATTTATTAGCTTACTTGTCAGGTTTCAGGGGCTCTAGTTCATACTTCAAGCTCTGATGGTCTGCACAACTTCACTTTGCAAGCATAATTTAAGATAGTTTTACTGAGGGTTCTGATTGACTTGGTATGATTCTTCTATTCCTTCCTAAAGCACTTCGTGAAGGTGAGGTGAAATTGAGAATTCAGATTAGCAAATCTGAGTGACTACAAGCAGTGGTTTTGGGGATGGCAAAAGAATTTCTGTTACCAGAAAAATGGACAAGATTCTAGACAAACAAAAGAAATGTCCGCGTCACTGAAGCATGTTGGGGAATTGCCTTGTTATATCTGGCATCTCTGTGCAGCTTCGGCAGCACTGATCCTAGGTAGAGAAGACCTGAGTAGTTAGGAGGGTCAAGAAGCTGAGCAAAGCCAGCCTAGTGCACACTTGTAATGCCAACACTTAGAGGCTGAGGCAGGAGGATTACTATGTCATGAGGCCAGCCTCAGAGACATGGTACGTTCAAGACCAGACTGAACTGCATAGTGAGACCCTATTAAATAAAAGAAGATAGAAGAAGGAGGAGGAGGAGGAGGAGGAGGAGGAGGAGGAGGAGGGGGGGGAAGGGAGGGGAAGGGGAAGGAGAAGAAGGAAAGATCATGTACAGATACAAACTCCCTATGATGAATGTTATCACTCTCTCTCTATATATATAGTGCCAATAAAACAGAATTACACATAACAGAAATTGCAAGTCAGAATGAAGTATCAGTGAATTGGAGAGGGGGGAGGAGGAGGAGGAGGAGGAGGGGAAGGGGAAAGGGGAAGGAGGAGGGGAAGAAGAAGAAGAAGTTGAGCATAAAGGAGATGCTGGCTGCATGTTGTGAGCTGCTTCTGAGAACCTGCATGCACATAAAGGAAGACAAGAAGCCTGTATGAGGCCTACAGTAACAAAGAAACCTTTATAAGGATGAGGGTGCAGTCTGATTATATCAACCCAAGGAATAAAAAGAGATATAAATAGCTGTAATTCAATGAAGTTTAAGTGTTATATTATATGGTGAGATCTTAGAATCTTTACAGAGAATGTGGTACTTGATTTGGGACTTCAAGAAGAGTTACAGAAAAAGCTGCATACAATTTTATTAGGAAACATCACTACTCTTTTCCCTGCAGCGGGATGTGGAGCTGAAAGAGCAAGTAACAAGTAGTTCATCGTGATAGTGTTTATTAAAATATTTACTCCATTCAGCCACTAAGCTAAGTGCTTTCAGTTTCCTTATCTACTATTATGTATAATATAGCCTATAACATACTGGTCACAGTAAGGTTAGAAGACAAGTTTGGGTGCTCAAAAAAATGGATAGTGATTAAGAGTTCTTACTTGGACAAATCGGTAGAGAGTGATGTTTTCAATGGTGGCAGAGATTAAATGAAAAGGTGCATGATTAATAGGAAAGGTGAGAGTTCAGTTTTGTGAAATTTTAGTTCACAATGCCCGTGTAATAAAGTGGCAATGTTTAATTGGTAGCTGGAATTATAGATCTAGAGCTCAGAAAATTAGACTGGGACTTTCCCATCTACTCTTCTGATAGTCTCAGAAGTTTGAAAAACCCTGCTGCAATTGCTTGTTATGAAGTTTGAGAATTTCAATAGACCCATGGTTCTATTATATATATTTTTTCATTCATTAGCTGTCCTGACTGCTCATGCAGTTTGATTTTATATGGAAGTATCTTAGGAAAGTCTCATTCTGGATCTGGACAATAGTTTTTTCACTGGCCACTTAGTGTGTAGGTGCAAATCTTCGTTTAGCCTTTGGATTTAGCAGCCAAGTGTTTTGGTTGGCTTCTGAGCTAAACCCTGGTATCCTAAATTTCTAATTTTAGAATTTGATCAGTGCCCCAAATCACTGGAAAGGTGAGAGCAACTCTTCCTTTTTCCCACATTGCAGATATTAGGATTGTAGTGCAGCTTTAATGAATCAGAATTTTGGGGAAGAAAAGTCTAGCATCTTGTTTCCTTTTCTTTTTTATTAATACCATGGTGATTTTTATTAGGCCTTTCAATTTGTGAGTGAATGTAAAGCAAGAAGGAAAAACTTACAATGGAAACAGGATTAATTTTTTGAAAAGGATGATTTAAAAATTTAAGAATGATATTTTGTCATACTTTTCTGAAAAATATTATATATTAATTGCATAATAATTTTAAAATAATTAACATATAAATATGAAAACAAACTCACGTATAATTCCACATCCAAAGTGGCTTTTAATGTAAACATGCTAGTAAATGATCATTCTTTTTTAAAAAGGCATAAAATTCCTATTATGCACGTGAATATATGGGCTCAACCTTCATATATAGTGTGTAGTTAATTTTTCTCATTCATTGCATCACATTCATGTTTGAATTTTATTTAACTTCCTCAGAAATATTATCTGAATAAATGCACAGCTTCCTTGTTTATATGTGCATTTTTATGTGCCTGTACATATTCTTGTACTGTTGACTATTTCTGTTTGTTTCTACATGACTTTGTTAATCCTACCAGTCCAGTCTTGGAGATGGGCTCCTTGTCTTTTCCAGCCTTGTGTTTCTGAGGACCAAGCACACCTGAGATCCTACCTGACGTGGACAGTTTACGACATCAAGAATAGTTGTTAGGAGCATAACGTTAGGAGCCAAAACCAAGGTGAAAATAAGAGACTTGAATAAAGTTGTGAATGAAAATGTAAATTGCTGTTTCAAAAAATATAGACTAAGGAGAGTGAAAAAAGAGAAAGAAAACAAAGAGATTGTTTTTGAGAGAAACACTTGAATAAGTTTGTTGCTGAGGAGATAAGTATAGCGAGGGGAAGTTTGAAACTGTCAAAAGCAGGAATTCTTGAAAATCAAGTTTTCAGGTGTCAGGGAAGGATCAGATCTTGGGCGACAAGCATATTGTTTTGAAAACGAACAGAGACAAAACTTTGCCTGAAAGAAAAGAGATGAATGTGTGCCTGAGAGTGTTGGAATGAGCCTGAGACTTCCATGCACTCTCACTTAACAATATGACTCCATGCAGGGAGCCGGGAGCGCGGAAGAGAGCTTGCTAGGTATTGTGACAGAAGTGGCAAGGTAGAAATAGGAAAGTGAAGGACGAGATGAAGGGAGAAGGGACCACAGAAGATGAAAATAACAAATTGTAACAAAACCAAACCTCACGTCTTCCTGTGATGCCTCTCAGGCAAAAGATGGTTTAAAAAATTGAAGACTCCATCGATCCAGGCTTAACAAGGCAGATGAACTGAGACAGATGGCACTGTTCTTTGCACCCATTCGTCTAGATTATTCTAGTGACAGGATCTGACACACGAGCTAGCACTCTCTCCTCCCTGTGACGCAGTTCTCTTAAGACAGTTTTGCTATTCAGTCATCTACCCAGCACACACAGGCTCTCAACACAGCTGTGCAGCACACGTGTCTTGTGTAGTCTATGTTTCTGTCTCCTTACCTGTGCGCCTAACTCAACCTGCAGAGGGCATCTGCATACACAGCTGAAGATGCGCACATGTGGTCTGTGATCCTACTCTGCCCTGTGCTGTAACTCTCCTCATTTGCTCTTCTATGTCTTCTGACACTTTGAATGAAACCAACCTATTTATAAAATATTGTGTTGAGGGGCCACTGACTCTGATAGAAAGTAGATGACGTGAGGAAGAATTTAAGGAATGAAGTTGTCTAAGAAACACGAGGCAGGGCCCAAGGAAGGGCAAGATCAAGAAGAAATTCTTCATGGATAATCAGAACAGAGATGATATGCTCCCAGCATTTTAGCTGTCTGCATTATAGTAACAATTCTTGTAACCATCTGTAATGGGTGCACACATACACATGAAGAATGAATAGAAGGTGGGGGATAGATGGATTTGAGTATTTTCACTTACTAACTGATTATTTGAGAAAATTAGATTCTGTTTGTTTCCACATTTATAAAATAACAATTATATTTACCTCGGAAGATTGTACATTCCTAACCAGATATTATTATTCTATGTTTCTTGCCTTCAAAGCCTTGGTGTGTAATATATTAACTGTGATTAATGAACTAAAATGGCAAGCAGGTACTGGAAAATATATTCATGGTAGTATTGATTTATACTAATTTTCCCACTTGGAAATATTTTCAGCATTGTAAGGGGTCTTGAGTATCTGGGTTTCACAGATTTCTCACTCTTTGTAAGATGTTTTTGTTTTGTTTTCTTTTCTTTTATAGCATGTGCCATATTTTTGGCTTGACTTTGAAGAAAGTAGAAATGCAAGATTTAAGACCAGGAATTAGACCTACCTGATGGAGTAAAGTAGGCTTTTGGGATAAATCCACCTTTAAGTACTGGGATGGAGTTCAAGACAGAAGGCAGAACAGTGAGAAATGAAGCAAATGACTCTCTAGTCAACAGCCTGGGTTGAGAAAGTCTTACACAAGGTAAAAACTGCCTTAGTAAATGAATAGAGCATAACAATGATCAGTAGCAGAAATCCCGGAGAGGGCAACCTGTGACATTGAATCAGTTGACTCAGTGGTTAAAGATATTAATCAGCAATATTCAAAGATATTTATTGGAAAAAAACAAACTTTTTGACCATAATGGCTAATAAGAAATAAGGAAGTACCCAAAATTCATAGTATGAAGAGCAAACTACAGGTAGTCAGAATGAGAATGTATGTGTGAGATAGCAGAGTAAGGACTGAAAGAATAGGATCTCATTACATGGCATAAATTGAGGTGAGGGTCAGAGCTGATTCAGTAACAAGAACAAGATGCTGAGCACAGTGTTGGAGCTCTTCAGAGCCAGCCTTCCATCCCATACTCCCTGATCTCGCACACATATGTGAACTTCGGATTGTTATTGGATCTAGCACACTTTCTCTTACCATGTGGAAACCTTGCAAGTGAAAGGCATCTGATTCACTAGAGACAGTAGAGAAGGCTCTAGAGGTCAGCAGCCATGCTGAGTCGAAAATTCTGCTTCTATCTTTCACGTGAGTCAATGGAAAAGCAATATTAAACCAGTAGCTGGCTGCTCCTTGGGTTGACTAGACATTTGTGCCGTCACCTGTCTCCTGTGTCCAAATTCCTGGGTTTGACATGAAATGTTCTCCGAAGCTCAGCCTTACCAGCCCTTTCTCTTTTCTCTCACCTCCCTGCTATTTAGGAAACACCTGCTTATCCTTTAGGACCCAGCTGAGATGTCATCTTCTCTCTGGAACTCACCTCACTCCTTGAGGCAAGATGAATCCCTCCTGCATTCCCTTTGAGCAGAGCTCTTAGTTCCCTTTTAAATCTACCACATTATAGTGTCATCATCAACTTACATTCCAAATCTCCCGCTGGACATGGCACAAACTACTTTATCTAGTCTTGTTTCCCAGTGCCTATTTTTGTGCTTGCTAGAATCTTACTTGACTGCCCAATGATGACACTGTGGCTGTGTGTGTAAAAATGGCATGCCTGGGAATATCTAGCTAACCTGAAGTGCAGAGGGATTAGAAGCTAGAGAACTGACTTCGAATCATGTACTTTTCCTATCACATCGTGCTGACTTTCAACTATTGATCATTGCTATCTTTTAAATTTTATGGTATCTCTTATGTAGGTAGAAAAGAATTCCTTGCTTCAATGTAGAGATTCTTGAACTGAGGCTGTGGAGTGAATTATTCAAAATTTTAAAATTAGGCCATGAAAAGTCCTCTAACTTGTTCCTCTGCTTTACTAGTAGACCACCTTGTTATATTGTACACATTAGTAGCTATTTGACATCATTATCAAAGCAATAGAAAAAAAACAGCAAGACTTCTGGTCACTGCTGGCATTATTTACTCTTCTTATAGTTTAAGAAAAATGTTAGCATTTTCCCTAGAGGGAATCTCCTAATGTGGATGATTTATCACTGTCCTTTCTTCCAAATGCATGTCTCTGGAGTTAAAAGTAAACAAGTTGGAAGCAGGAGACCACTGAGGGCCTTGAAAATCTCTCTCAATCAGAGCCTTAGTGTAGGCATAGCTATTTGCATGCAATAATAAAGTTTTTTTTTTAATAGTATATGCCAAAGAAAGGCATTTTCTGTTACTAATCATTTCCTCAAGGAATGTTTTATTGAGAATCTGGGATGGAACACTTCTTAAGAAACATATCCATTGTGGACTATTCACATTTCATTTTTGTTTACAAGAACAGGGGTGTGCTGATGACCATTTGGCACTATGTGGACACTTTAAAGGCAACACATTTTTCTTAAGTTACTTATTTTTGTGCATTAATAAGAGTCCTAGTGACTGTGACTTAAAAGATGGTCTTTCTCAATTACAATGTTAAGTAAGATAGTCTATTCTTTGCCCTTGTGAACGATCTCCTTCTTCAGAGAAGACAACTTTAACAGCAAAAGATGCTCTGGCAAAATTATCTAAACCAGACATATTTTCTTGGTTAAGAAAATGTCTGGATTAAAATGTGTCCAGCCAATTGGCCTGATGTAGCGAATTTAAAAATACCATGGTAAATATAATCACTTATAAGTTTAGAAATATAGGTCAAATTCAGTACTTTAAGAGTTTTGTGTACTTTTTAGGGTGAGAAGGGGGAACAGAATTTCTCAGTAGTGTACAAGGAGTAGGTGTCTGTGTGCTACAATTTTAGACAGTAATTTTGGAGTTTATGAGCAGATAGAATTGTGCTATTAGTCTCAGGGCTCCCTAAAAGTCAAGGTGGGGTTAGGAATTACTTTTTTTATAAACTTTTAAAAATTATTTGGAAAATATAAAAAATAAATAACATTGCACACCAAACAAGATGAAGTGGCAAATTTACTGTTTTTTTCTTTAGTTATGACAAATTCCATGTTTGAATTAAATATTATTTACTACATTTGCTGTAGTAAAGGGAAATATGAATTACTTCAGGAATGTTGAAATAGTACAAAAATCAATGTTGAAGATGGATTGCAAAAGTGACCACACACCCTTCTCTTGGTAAGGAACTTTGTAGCTCCTCTCATAGCTCCTTGGAGTTTACTTGGACCAACAGAATATGTCAGAAAAGATCTGCCAGTCCTTACCTCAAGCTTCAGGAAGACTTGTGAGCCACTGCTCTTCCTCTTGGGTGATTACATTGGTGTGAGAATAAGCTTTACTTGCTGGAGAATGGAAGAGCAAGCACAAGAAGTTTAAGTCACCTAGGGGACTGCAGCCCTCCAACAAACACCGTCCAGCAACTGGCCAACCTGCATTGCTCACAGACACATAAACATAGACAGCCCAAATCAGCCAATTTGAAACGATCCTGGCAGTCCGAGACTCCTCAGCAAAACTGAATGGTGTAATTACTCCTGATATTTATATTTGCATATATATGCAACATTACCAGCAAAAATATGATAAAGTTGGTAAATATTTACATATATTGACAATTTTAACCATGATTCAGAAACTCCTCTTGTTAAGAAGCTTTCACTTAAACATGCACACAGATAATTAAAATGCCACTTTCTGAAGGAAAATGTATCAACTTTGCATTCCAACAAGGTCTGTTTTCCCCTGTGTATAATAGCTCTTTGGACCTACCAATACACAAAGTTACAGGTTCAGAACCTGAGCTGTTTGTGGTCCTTTCTAAGTTAGTCAGATTTTCTTTATTCATAGTTGAAAGATAAATCTAAACCAAATTATGAATTTGTTAATATTTCTTTTCTTTTAAAACATGAACCTCTGTCTGGATTTTTAAACACTCATTCTCTTCCCTTCCTGAAAGCATATTTTCTCTGTCTACTTTTTGAATTTGCTCTTCTAATGGAAGTATTTATCCTGTGGAAGATGTATTTTATGCATCTGATAAACTGTAAGTTGTCCAAAATGAGACAAACAAGCCATTTTTATGTGATAGTTAAGTTTTTACAGTGGAATGTGGGCTGATTTGTTTGGAAGATCCTGCCAAAGAGGATTTGATAATGGGTTAGCTGGATAAAGTAATACCTCGAATCCAGTTGGCATTCAACAAATATGATGTCGTAGTGAGGAGAAGTGGTTGCTTGGGTTATTCTGCTAATTTGGGGAACCTTAGAATTCAAGCTTGATGAATTTAATTTTGATTTTTTAAAGTGCTTAAAATGATGATCAAGCTAATTTACATTAATTGACAATAACTAGGAAAAAATACTATCTTTATTCCTGGTCATGTTGTCATTTAGTTGGGAAGATGGAAAACACCGGTATAGAGCAACATAAGAAAGTATATTAAATAATTCAGCAATACATTCATGTAGATACTAGAGAAATAAAAATCTACACAATTCCAGAATAAAGGAGCTATCAGGAAGATGAAGGCTTCTATCAGGAAGCATACCTTAGCTAGGAAAATTAAGTTGTGTGCTACAGAAAAAGCTAAAGAAAGAGAATGTCAAAGATAGAAAAAGATATTGTCAATCTTTTTCAGTAGATGCAAGTATATGAAATCCCTAGAATTATACTCGGTAAGCTTAAGGAGCAATTTTCAATTTACACTCAAGCTCTTAGCTTCTGGAAAGAGTTTATGTAGCTTTCAAAGGTAAATAATTTAGACCCAAGGGAAAGCTTGCACACTGAGAGGATCCAATATTTGAGATGTTTCTGGGAACATCATTTTCAGAGATAGCAGAATACCAGAAAATCAACACAAAAGAAAGTGGAAATTAACTTGTAAGGCAACATGAATTGTCAACTTCTTTGCTTCTTTTGATTTTTTTATCTTCCTGAAAAAGATGAATTGGGTACATGGTAATTAACTGCTCTGCTTTGCTTCCCCTTTGCAACCTCATGGTCCCCACCTTATGGAACAATTGGTGTTCTGCACTGTAGGTATTTCTTGACAAATGGTGAAAATTTGTACTTACTGGGGGATCACAACACCACCAGCAATGACAGGAAGCAATAGCAGAGGGCAAGATTGCTGTGGAAATGCAATTCTTCCAGTTAAGGTGTTCGGAAAATTTATTCTCTCTTTTTCAAATCTTTTGGGAAAGTGGATATAGCAGTTCAAGAGAAGAGATGCCATAATTCTGACAAGTTAATTAAGCTTTCACTTCTGAGTATTATATGTATAGCAAAGAAGAAAAACTTAATTTTCTTTGTACTGTCTGACAAAAAAGAAACACAAGATAAATACAGGCAAAATCTTTAAAAGTTGTTCTTATTACTGATTCCTAGTCTGCAGAACAAAGGCTTTAAAAACCTAAATCAGAACAAATGAAAAGTATCAGCATCCTTTATTTTTCTTTAATTTCCATTTATCAGTACATAGAAGGATGTTATTCACAAAAGTGTGAGAGCTGAAGAACCCACACTTGGATTCCTTCCTATGATGGGTTGCCTCCAGTTCTAGTTGATTTCCTCTGTGTGGAAAGCAAATCTCCATGGTCCTTACCTTGCTTCACTCTCACAGTGAAGAAGGAGGTTTGCATGTGTAATTAACTGTACTAAATATTGGACCTTGAAATAAGAAGTATCTTGGACTGTCCACGTGAACCCAAGGTAATGGCATGAGCCCTTGAGAGCAGAGGAGTAAGTCGAAAGATTAAAAGCATAAGAAAAAACAATATTTCTTCAAGATTAGTTTTAATGTTAGCCTCAAGATGAAAGTGGTCACATGTTAAGGAAATGAGAATGTCAGTCTTATGATCCCAATAAACTAAATTCTGTCAGTAACCAATGAATTTAGGAAAAGATCTTTAACTGTAACTGAGGAGCACAGCCTCAGCTAATGCCTTTACCATCCACCATATACCAGTGAGACCACCTGGACAATGGCCTTCCAACATCGGCTAGCAACCAGATTCTTACCTTTGGAAAGCTAACAAGTGAGTGTTGTTTAAGGCTGCACAGACTGCAGAGATTTGTCTATGACCACAAAAGAAAAAAAAAATGAACTTCCAGATTTGCTCAATGTATTTTTTACATTTAAAGTGATATTATAATTTATTATCCATTTAGACATATTTTTGATAAACATATGAATATATGTATATATCCTTGCATGTGAACTGTGTGCTTTTCACATTAAAATATATAGTATATTTACATATGCATATGTAAATAGGTTTGAAATAAGTTTCAAAAAGTATCCCTCCCCAAAATGTTTCTTCAAGTAGACGAATTCTAAGTTATTTCTTAATTAAGCCAGCTCAGGTAAATAAAGCATCCAGCTGCATTTAGGGGCTTTTGAAATGTAATTCTAGGTAGGTACCAGGGCAAGGATTGGAGATCTTGGGGAGCCATCTCCAATGAGCATACTTCTTTTGCTGCCTGACACTATCTCTTCCTTCCCAGGACAGAGTTTTTTTTTTTTTTTTTCCTATGCATTACCTACTCCCTATGCACATGCATCTTACCTTCATGATTAGCAATATGAATTGAGTAAAACTTGACCTACCCCTAATTTCATTGATGGACCTTGATTTCTTCAGGCCAACCTGAAATCCTTTATTTATGGCCATAGTGAATGGTTCAGGAATAGGTCTGAACTCAAGCTGTCCAAGTCAGTTTATTATGTTGCATTTCCCTGGATGTTTTAATTGATCCAATGATATTGGTCTTTGTTCTTACTTGGTTCAGTCAAAGTGGACATAGAGGATTTTGATGATAACGTTAAGACATGGAATTCTGTCTTCCTTGCCAAACACAAGAAGGCAGTAGGCCCCAGTGGTGGCTTGAAGCTATCTTGGAAACATAGAGTGGGTTCCATTAAGAATGTGGAACAGAAACACAAAAGTACAGAAATGGCATCTAGTACTATTTGACCTCTCAATGATGTCTGTCTTACCCTTGGACTTCAGTCAAAAAAGCCAGAAAGTTCCCTTGGTCTTTTTCTGTTTTTTTTTCACTTTTTTTCCTTTCTTTTTTTGTTTGTTTGCTTGGTTTTCTTTTGTAATATGGATTGATTTTCTGTTGCTAGTAACTAAAATTACCCTAAAGTGCAGAAGAGTAGAGAAAACACATACCTTACTGTGCCATGTTGCCCAGGACTAGACAAGATATAACTTTACCTTTAACGCTCTTTCTTCCAGGTGTCAGAGTTCAAGTCGTAATTTCCCTCCAAGCAGCTCTCTTAGGATAAACAATGCTATGAGATAGTGGGAATCACATGTCTCCTTTTCTTTTTTAAATTGCTTGCCTTCGTTCTTTAGTAATGATTTTTATTTCAAAGTAATATATCTTTTACTTTATAGAATGTTTCTTATTCAGAGAAAGTTGATAAGAGATGAAGGTCAACTACTATAGGGAATAAACGGTGGGCAGACCTCTCCATTGGGGGCTGTATGTCTATGCAATGTTTTATGTTCTGGGCTGTCCAACTTAGCTTCTTTCTTTGCATTTATCCTGCATTCATCTTTCCACCTGACATATAGCACCCTCTTACATGCACAGTGGATTTTTAAAAAATGTTGAATAAAACATCTAAAATGCACCAGTTCTAGCTGAATAAAAACAAAAGGTAATCTTTGGCTCCTGTTGCACATGCTTTTGACAATTTTCCCTGAAGTAATCTAGTGAGGTGAATTGAGAAATCTGTGTCACTTATACACATATTTGAACAGAACATCAGGTGCCTGTCTAGGCAAGTTTCCTTACTAAATAAATTCTATTTACAGCCAAACCTGGTTCATTTATTGTCAATGTCATTTCATGAGAGTATGTATTTTTACACATATGAATTGTGTACACTCAATATTAAAGAATCTCTAATTTGCTTTATGTCTCTTCCCTTCCTTCCTTCCTTCCTTTCTACTTTTTGAGTTGCTTTGTGTTTTTGTTTTGTTTTGTTTTTGTTGTTTCTGTTTTTTGAGACAGGGTCTCGCTATATAATTTATGGTAGCTTGAATTCACTATGTAAGTTCAGGTTGGCCTCAAATTCTTGTCGATCCTCCTGTCTCAGACTCTCAAGTGTTGGGATTAAAGTTGTGTGTCACCCTGCTCAGGCAGGTCCAATTCTTTTAAAATAGCAAAATATAGAACTAAGATGTGGCCTGCTTTCATAAAGAAAATTATAAAATAAAAATAGATCAATTTTCAGTAGACTTACATAAAACATTCTACTTTAAGACTTTTCCTGCACTTTCACTATTTGTATAAACTTTCTTCACTACGAACATAAAATTTATTTTTTAATAATTGGCGTTAGTCTTAAAATGCATGTACCTAGGAGGTAAGGTAAAACAAACGCAGACCTCATTGCAGTAAGATTTAATAGCAGTTAAATTCCTTTGCTTTGGAGGTTCAATTGGGCATGATGCTAGTGATCCACAGAAAGAAGTGAAAAAATATGGACAAAGAAAAGTTTCACGAGTTGAAAAACATTTCAATTTTCATAGCATATTAGTCTTTATAATTTAATATTTAAACACAACACACTATGATTTTTAACTTCTTCCACTTTCCTCTTAAGACTTTAAGCCAGTGTTACATATGTATCATGTTGGATCTTAAATTGGACAATGAAGTCTGGAAAGATTCTGAAACCAAGACCTTTTGGAGTAGCTTTCCTCCATGTTTTTACTATGCTAATGTACATTGTGGCTGTCAAAGGAAGATATATCATGTCTGGAGATTTCCAAATACATATACTCTTTGTCTTTCAGAACACCCATTTTTAGCTCATGTGACAACAGGTGTTTCTAAAAAATCACTGGACATATTTTCTTTAACAGAAAAGGAAAACTATACTATTGTTATTAATCCTAGAACGAGGTCTTCAGTTCTCACACTGACCAATTAACATTGCTTGTCTCTGAGACCTTGAGTTTGTGTTTACTGCTTTTCTACTTTTCCTCCATGATTTACAAATGACAGCAGAAATAGTGCTATCAGTATAGGCCTTGCTCCAGTACTGGGCAAGACCATGCAGATTAAAGTATAAATCAAAGCCAGACTGGATTGAGAAAAGTGCCTTTCACAGTCCAAAGACTTCTATCACAAGAGAATGGTGAACACTTCTCCCAAATGTATCCCTGTACAATAATTTTCTCACTCAGAATGGAAAAAGAGCAAAATGTATGAAAGAATTTAGACTATACGAGAAAAAGGGCTATATGATTTTATTGTTCTAACCAAATGCTTTCTTACAAGATTGATGTGTGTGTGTGTGTTTTCATGTGAATGTGAAAAAATGGAAATGTCCAAAAACATACTGCTTGCTACCTAAAGGGCAGAAGAATCAGTGTATGCTATGTGCTTATTCTTATATAGATACAGAGAATTAATAAAAGAAGCTTTAGTAAGGTGAAGTTTAACTCAAGGTAAGTACAGAGACTAAGCCTAAATCTTTTGATGTCCAGTACAGTGTTGAGGAACAATGTTATTAATATTCTTCCTCATCCTAGTTTTATTTAACATTATATTTTATTTCCTTCAAATTGATAGCTATGTTAATGGTGCTAAGCAAAATCTTCTATTAGTATTGTCATAAGAGAGTTCTAATATCCACAGGTTTATACTAATAGAAAACCTCATGGAGTTTGCTTCTTCTGTTTTTCTAATTTTTAAGTGAGCCACCTCGATTAAGCTTGGAAACTTCTCACTGCTGATTGTTCCACATCCAAGACATACTCTGGAACAATGACTCATTATTCACTGCTGCTTCCCAAGGTGTTTTACCTTGAGTCCTTAATTCAGCTTAGAAATATTTTGTTTCTATTGAAATGGGATGGGAGAGTATATAAATAACAACTTGACACCTTCTATTACTGATAAGTTACTTAAGCAGAGTTGCAATGGACTCAAAATCAAATGCAGCTCCTCTGCCTCTATTAATTCTTTGTTAACACCCTTTTATTTCCTATGCTTGGTTTTCCCTGGAAAGTTGCTTGAAGCTATCTAGTTTTCAACACTACTACCATGGCTCTATTTAAATTTAAGCTCTTAGTTTTCCAAGAGGGTCCTGAATTTGGAATGTTGACATTTAAACTGCTGAGTAGCAGAGGATAATAGAAATGGGTTACTTGTAAAAGAATTCCATAACTACCAGTGTTAGGAAGCGTGGGAGATGTGTAGATGTTGTGTGCTTTTATTATCAACTAACCAGAATTCAGTTCAAGTGTTCTGAGATCTCATTTCTGGTAGAAAATTTTCTTCCCTTTTATGAAAAAAAACTTGCTTCATTTTGGCCAATTCATGAAGTCTTGTGGGATTTGGACACAAGCAAAACAAAGAATTAAAGATATCCAAACCACGTCAACAGACATTTTAATGGTTCTGTGTCCAGTTTTTTGGCCTATGTGGATCAAAATAAAGTACAGAGTTTTGTTTAATTCTTTTAATGTTCAGTGAGATTAATATAGGACATTTTAACCTAGAACTTGAAACAAAACAAAAAAAGGGAAAGCCCTTCAAATGATAAAGAAGCCCTGAAAACATACAAATATATGTAGCGTTCAGAATGATTGACACTTTGAATAGCCTAGCAACTCAGATATGTCTAGATGCAAGCCCTGAAAACCATTTCTTACCAAATTTATCTAAAGAAAAATAAATTGTTATGGGGAGTTGAAAGATTCAGAAAGCAGTGGACAGAAAGAAATATAAATGGACTGACACCAAGCACACTTTGGTAATTATACAAAACTGGAAAATACTTACAAATATTTGGAAAATATGGGACTGGGGATTTAGCCCAGTGTCAACTCACCTGCCTTGTAAGCTCAAGGTCCCCAGTAATGGAACCAAAAAACAAAGAGCAATAACAACAATAAAAAATTTAATAAATATGTTCTGGGCCTCAACTTTGAATTTGGATCCTTGTTATATAAAAGTGCCCCTTGCAATACTTGGTATAACTTTATTTTTCTCAAGTTTGAAAAGGAACAGGGATTTAAACTAAGAAATAATAGTGCTCAATTACCAATGAAATGGCCTCATCTTTTTAGTGCGTTTAGGAAAAATGGTTCATAGCTTATCAAGTAGCTCCTCCTGGAAATATTTAAATGAAATTTATTGGACAAAGGTGTTCAAGGTGGAAATGAGTTGCTGGTGTTCACATAGTAGTTGATCATCACATGTGCTCTGAGGTTCCTGTTTGGCACCGAAAAAAAAAAATCGCCTGCGCCATCTAATGGAAACAATGCAAACTGCAGCTTGCTTTGTAGGACTGAGGAAGTTCTTCAGCCCGGATCAATGCCGAGTAGATGAAAGCTATAGAAGTTAGTAGATCAAATACTAGTTTCTAAATGCAATGGCTCGGGGGAACTGGCTCTCAGTGTTATAGTACATACAGTTCAAAATGCTCAGGGTATTATGATTTCACTATGAAAATAAATTAAAATACAATGTATGCATTCATAGCAGCAGACAAAGGAGTTAATTTATATCATCTGCCAAACCAAGATGCAGAATAATCCAGGTTTTCACTGGCAACTGAGTGCTGTATTGCTTTGTCTGTGCTGCAGGTACAATGTCATTTAGTTTTCAAGGTGTTTACCACTTTCAAAAACTGTGAGTTTCATGAATTTCATTCAACACCTACACCTAGAACTGTAAATTCAAATGAAAACAGGGTTAGGTGGGTATTTTACATTAAAATGTAGTTTATTTAAATTATATTAACTGGTATAGTTAAGCAGGGGCTATTGTTGAAGTCATCTTCCCAGAGTACAGTGAGTACAGTGGTTGTATAACAGCTGGTTTTTTGCTAGTGAGAATGTCCCAGATGGGTCTGAAACTTGTAACCTATGTTTATTTACTTATTTCGCGAACACTTGTTTAGATACCTGAATACATCCATGGGTACAGTGTGATTTGTTTTTGCCCTTTTATTATAATCCAAGGAAATACAAAGAGAGTACAATAAATCCCAGTTTCAAAATCATTTGGGATACAGTCCTTTGAGAAATAAATTCTATTATGCTTCAAGTAAATATGCATAGATTTGTTTTAACTCCACATGGCAATAAACAGTATTCAAATCATGATGCAATCGTTTGAATGTGTCTTCCAGTGTTCATGTGTTGGAAATTTAATTCCCAGAGCAGTTGTGTTGAGAGGCGAGACCTTTAACAGTTGATTAGATCAAAAGGGCTTTGCCTTCATAAATGGGGATTCATGCAGTTATTGCTGCAATGAGTTACTTTTTGAAGGAACGAGTGAGTTCCAGATAAAGTATGAGTTTGGCTTCCTTCCATCTCTTGTGGTTGCTCTTTTCTCTCTTCCAGTATGGGATGGCACAGCGAGGAGGCCCTTGCCAGAAGTGGGCCCCTCAACCTTGGACTTCTCAGCTTTCAGAACTATAAAAGTAAGTCTCTGTTCTTTGTAAATGACCTGTTCTCAGGGATGCCATTGTAATAATACAAAATGGAATAAGATATATGGATATTTCCCAATCATTCTATTATCCTTGGCAAAGTGATTTGAAATGTAAAATTCAATGAGGCTTAGCCACTGTTACCTGTACATATCTGAAGTGAAGACACCTGTCCAGTTTTGTTACCCTTGGATTAGAGATAAGCACACACAGATGATCGAGAAATGGACTTCAGAAGAGCAGTGTTAGATGTCCTTGAGTGATTTTCAGCAAATAAATGAAGAAAAAGCAACTAGCAAAAATTATAATTTAAACCAGAATAAAATACAAACAATGATAGAAATATGAGATGTTGGATCTGAATGAACTAAGCCTAAGGTATATATTTTTGCCTTTAAAAAGGCTTTGGAATTGATTTTTTTCATCATTCCCTTCTACTTTTCAAACTCTCCTATGTACTACCTCATTCTAGTGAATTATTTCTGTAGATGTTCATGTCCCTTAGATAGGATTTTTTTCACCTCTCATAAGCTCACAGAATCTAGGCAGATTTCCTTCACTACCCTTGGGGTAGGTAACTCTGATCCACATCGCTTCTAACAGCAAATTTGACTAAAGGAACTACTGTAGCCTTTAGTATTATCACTATTAAAATAATTATGTTTTCTTCTTATCTATTAAATTTGAAGTTTCTTACAGGCAACAACTATGTGCTTTTTTTTTCTTTGCAATTTTCTGCTATATCTAATACCATATTATCATTTTACAGATCAAGATGTCCTATGGTAATAGCTAATTAATTATTACTTCATACCATTAATTATTGCTTCATCAAACAATTTTCTTTCACAGAACTGGATCCTGAGTTTAGAAAACACTCACTTGTATAGTGCATAAGAACTTAGCACAGTGGTGGACATAGAGTTAATCTTCAGTTAACATAGGTAGCGATTTTTCTTATTCAGGGGTTGTTAGTAAAGCTCTTCCTTTGTATTTTGTGAGAAGTACAAAGGATTTCACAGAAGCTGGCAAAGGTCATATCTACTTCTTGTATGTTTCCTTTTACATACTTTACCTGGTGATTTGCTGGGATAGGATGGAGAGGTATGCTCCATTTGGCAGAAAGAAAGGATGGATTAATAGTGGTAAGGCCATTCTAATTTAGGAAACTACTCTAGCCATTGCTACTATCACCATTAAAATGTTTTATATTTACTATTTGCATAAGTTGGAAGTTTCATAAAAGCAAGAACTATGTATTTTTTTCCTTTGCAGTCTTTTGTTCTGCATAATCCCAAGTTATACAGATAGGAGACTTTCAAAAATAAGTGACAAGTCAATAAATAAATAAGACATCAATTACCCCTTATTTTTACTCTAAATGTTAGCTTTTGGATGATTAACATTGTATACCTCATTAATAGTATATCACATTTTATTTGTTGTAAATTCATATTAATCCTCTTATACAAAGGTTAAGATTCACTGATGGTAATGTATTAAAATCTTAGTGAAGTAAAAAATTAATGGATTCATGTTGACTAAAGAAAACAATATTTTATTTATCTATCAAACTTAAGACTTAGTATTTTACTAAGTAAATTACTTACTTAAATGATAAAGAATATAATTAGAAATGATTATATTCATGACACAAGTTAACCAGACTTTTAAATGATTGACACTATAACCACTTAATCTAGTCTGAGTTCATGCTTATGCTATCACATAAGTGAAGCTCCACATATCAGATGTTATGGGAATTATGGCCAGGTAATGACTTCACTAACACTACTAGCTCTTGGAAATATTTTTGCATTAATTCCAACTTCACCTTATTCTGGACTTTGGAGCTTACTCTTCAACTCAGGTCCAGTCTTTGGTCCTTCCTAATGATATTTAGTTGACAATATTTGAATGTTAAATATCAATTTTCTTCACACAAACATTTGGCATGGGCCTTCCCTTTCTGTCCTAAATGACTCTAGATTTTGACAGATATAATCTAACTTCTTCCCTACCATCTTAAGTCCAATTCCCATCTCTGGTTTAATAGTCACACAATAACAGTTTCTCTATTCCAACTTGGTTAAGAGATTGAAAACGTGTTTTATGAGATTTGAAAAACTGTCATTTTGTTCAAGTAACTCTAGGAAGGTCGTTGTTGGGAGTTCATTAAATTTGTGACTTACAAAATCCACTCATATGAATATGTCTTAAATGCCAACATATGATGAAAAGATTGTTCCCATGAGCAATAGATCTGAGTTGGAGGCCTCAGTGGTAGGAGCTGCTGGGAAGAGATCACGAAAAGCCATTTCTTTTAGCTTAATCATGGGCACTAGGGATTGGCCAAGAACATTTGAGTATAATGAAGCAATTTCTATGGAATGAGTTTTGGCCAGGAAAACTCTATTATTGGACAAAGGAAATGCAATATCTGTGGCTTCAATGTTGTTGGAGCAAAATCTTAATTAGCCTGATTCCTTGTATTTGGCTTTTACTGTCTTTTAGAGGCGCAGAGAAATGGTTTATAATAAATGAGCACCTGAAAGCTATTTCTTTTACTTGAAGGTTGAGAGTATTTTCTTTTGCAGAGGAGAGACTATTAATTCATATTTATTCTCATGAGAACACTGTGTATTTTTCTACTTAAAAGCTGTACCAATTTTGGGGAAAATTTCAAAAATATGAAAAATATTATAATTTACTAACTTGTAAAAGCATGATCGAACTTTGGTATATGTCTTTTCAGTCTTTTCTCTATGTATCTTTTAACCGACTTATTTTATGATCATGACATCCTGCCTTTTATCACTTACAAATGTAATATAAGTGTTTCTCTATTTACTTTAGATGGCTTTTCAGTCTATTTTAAATATAGTGTGTGTCTTAATGACCTTACCTATAAAGGCTCCAATTTCTTAATCACCCTTCCCCTGTGTTACCCACTGTGGTTGTGACTATTTGCAATTCTGTTTTATTTTCTCTTACACACAGATGCTAACTGCAAGTTTTAGAACAAAAGATAGATTGTCCCATTGTATGATGCTATTACCTTGCAGTAAAAGTGGTACAGGAAAGATTGGTACAAAGCATTCTTGTCTGTCCATAATAAAGTTCAAAGTTAGATAATGAACTGCTTAGCTTTTAAATCAAACATTTATGATACAGTGTGATTTTCACAAAGCACACTGAAAGTTATCATTCTTGTATGTTTGATCAAGAAAAACTTTGGAGGATTGGAGAGGTATCTAAAGGTAACTATTTACCTACAGTTTTTATGTTAAATGCTGTGGGTTATCTTATAAAATTACGTTAGACAGGAACTCTAGTGCTCTTCTTTTAGGCATATTCATATTTTTATTTAAAATATTCTTAACAAATGAATATCATATTTACAAATATAAATCCCATCCAATATTTATAGTGTAAAGAAACAATGGGCATTTGTATATTTTGTGTTCAATATATTGTTCATATTGAATTATCCATAGACAGCAATAAGAAAATAATACAAACCTATCAATATTAAATACTAAATTTTAATCACAAATGAGTTGTAAATGGATTCAATTGCAAATGGAGTTTTCACTTGCAGCACAATTGAAAATTACAGATTTTTTCATTAGAAAATAAAATCAGCTGCCTAGTTCTAAAAATATGCTGTGACAAAAGCAAGGACATTTTATCTCCGCTAGTTTTGCTTCTTGGAAGCTATGGTAGTGTGCTGTTCAGTACTTGGTTACTAATAATTTATTTTAGTGGGGTAAATACTCCATAAGATAAACCTGAATGCAACGTTCTGAGAGGAAATAGCATCATAAACTACTTCAAAGTTCAGTTGCCCAAGAACTCAAGGTGTCTTTGTTTCAAATATGTCCTGGGTTTATAACTGTTAACATTAAATCAAGCGCAAATTTCAGCTGTAGTTCATGCTTTCCTTAGTCCATTGTTCTCATGTGGCTTTTTGTCTTTTTTAAAAAAAAATTATTTTATTTATTTATTTTTTTGGCACCTAGACAGATTGACTGCCTTCATTTCCACTCTTACAGAAAGAAATGAAGCAAAACAAAACACACACGACTTCAAAGTCAAACCAGAATCTCTTTCTCAGAAACTTTGGTAAAAACCAGACTGGAGAGTCACTCAAGCAGAGACAGCCAGAGTGTTTGGCTAATGTGAGGTAGTACTTTCTCCCTTTCTGGTAAGAAAAGTCTCACTTTATTCTCTTGAGGGGCTTTGTCTAGACACTGATAAATGCTGCACTAGACACTTAACTGGTTAGAGATATTTGTGGGAGGCACTTTGCCAGGTTTTGAATGACCAAGAAATTTGACTACCTGAGGGGACTCAAAATATAGTTACCATTTTCAATGAAAGCACCGTATGAACACTCATATCTTTAGGCGAGTGTTTATAAGTTTATTCCGTGGTTAGATATTTCAGTCGTTGCTCTTTAAATTCTGTCTTATGTGTCTTCTCAGTAAAACCCAGATACCAAGGAGGATTCTTTTTTTTTACCCCATTAAGTTTATTGGTACATTTTAGGTATACAGTACAGTTACATTTATCATTGGGGACTGTACCTTTACATGATGTATCTTGGCTCTTATTTTTTCCCCATTCCCCTGCCTTTCCTTTGCCTCGTCCACCCTTCCATATGACTTTGTTTCCAATTTTTTGGCTTTTATCATACTTTTTATTTTCCCCTCTTTCCTTCCCCTACCCCTTCCACTTAACCCTTCTCCTTTAGACCCTTCCTTTCTATTACACAATATCAATTATACATTTTGATCCTTACTTACACTTTTAGTTTTCATACCAGTGAAACTATTTGATATTTACATGTGTGTCCTATTTATTTTGTTTAAGGGTATGGCCTCAATGTGCATCCACTTAGATATAAATGGCTCAAGTTTCTTATTCTTTATGACTGAATAGTACTCCATTTTATTTAAAAAAATAACCATGCACACACACATATTCTTTATCTAGTCTCCAACTGATGGACAATTGGGCTGTTTCTAAGTTTTACCTCTTTCAAACTATGCTGCTATAAACATGGGTGTGCACATATCACTGTGTTGTGTTTCTTTCAATTCTTTTGTGGAGATAACCAGAGAGAATAGCTGGGTCAAATGGGACTTCTAATCTTAGTTATTTGAGGTATCTCCATATTGATTTCCACAAGGGTTGCATTAGACTGCACTCCCACTGATAATGAAGAAGTGTTCCTTTTTCTTCTCCCCACAATCCTGCCAGCATTTGTTATTGGTTTATTTCTTGATATCAGCCATTTTTTTCTGGGGTGAGGTAGAATCTCACTGTTATTTTTATTTGCATCTCTTGAATGACCAGTGATGTTGAAGATTTTTTCATGTGTTTATTTGCTACTGTTACTTCTTTGTCTGAGAAATGTCTGTTCATTTCAGATGCCCATTTTTGAATTCGGTTTTTATTTTTGGAGGGTCTGATTTTTTGAGTTCTTTGTACATTCTAGATAGTAGACCTATGTCTGAGGAACAGCTGTTCAAATTTTTTTCCCACATTGTAGGTTGTCTCTTAGCTCTGATGGGGAGCAGACTAGCAAGGAGTGGAGCCATCTGAAGCCATTGTTATGGCCCTATTCCCATCCAGGCCTCCAAGCCATGAGCAGATCAGTGAGTCCAGTGCCCCCCCACCTGGCTGCACCTGTACCCAGTTTCACACCACAAAGGCATAGGGGGTTGTAAAGGCCATTGTCCTAAGCTCCAGAAGATAGAGCAGAAGTAAACAACAGAAGAGAGCCTTACTCCTTCTAAGTCCCCATCCCAAAGGGTAGAGTTGCTATATTGAATAATGTATTCACTATAAACCTACTTTTGGCTAGTCTTTGATTTTAATTTAATTCACACAGTTAAAGGTGATAGATTAATAACTACCACAAATTGTCATTTTCTAAGATGTGCTTGATTCTATTGCTGCTACTGCATCGCTTGGGCTAGTGTTATGATTGATCTGATCAGTTAATTTTCTGTTATAATAAAAATGAGATTACCCCAGAGTCATTAGGTCTGAAACCTAAAGACCAGCTATATCTGGAAGATGCCTCTGAGTAGCAATCATTCCATAAGGGTTCCAAATACAAGCAACAAAGATACTTATCAAATCTCAACCCAAGAATTAAACCAAGGACTGTACCAACAACAAAAATAGAAATGAGAAGACATTTAAGCAAGGTGCAAACCCAGTTTTCCCACTTACCAGTGCCAAATTCTAGGGGAAACGAGGAAGAAAAGTCTGGTAATCAACCACCTGGATACCCTGAACTGATAGTGCAGGAAGAAACAAAACAGATGAATGAGGCTGTGCAAAAATTTAAAACAGAAATAATTTCCCTGATAACTACAGAGATGGTGAACAGAATAAAAAACATGATAAGAGACTCTAAAGCAGAAACAGATAAAAAAAAATAGATGAGTTCAGGACCACAATGGAAGCCATGAGTGCCCAACATAGGAAAGAAATAGAATCCATGAAACAGATTCATACAGATATGCCGGAGATTAAAAACTCTGTTAAAAGTATACACAGCAGATTGAGGCAATTTGAAGACAGAATATCAGATATAGAAGACAGGATAGTGGTCAGCAATCATGAGATGAGAGATCACTTAAATTTAGTAAGGGATCATAACAAATCAATACAACAGCTGATTGGAAAGATGATGCAAAGAAGAATATAAGACTCATAGGATTCCACAAAAAAGCAGAGAAAGCACAAAATGACATTAAAAAAAAAACTGTTCATAGAATTAATGACAGAAAACTTCCCAGAGAAAAAGAATTTGACATACAGATAAGTGAGGCCTATAAGACTCCAACTAGCCATGATTTAAAAAAAAGCTAGCTAGATAGATATAGAATTAGTTATATAATAGTCAAGATCCCAGAAACCCAACAGAAGAACAAAATACTGGAATGAGGTATTTAAAGCCTTAAAAGAAACCAACCTCCAACCTAGACTGATACATTCTGTAAAATTGTCTTTCAAAATTGACAGGGAAATAAGCTATCCCATGATAAAGAATACCTGAGAAACTTCATGAATACTAAACTAGAAATATCCCCCCCAAAATTTAAAATATCCTAGAAAAAGATTATGAAGGTCACAACTCCATGAGGCCACCAGAACAAATCCAAAATATTTCATTAGGCAAAGAGAGATTAATTATTGATCTCTGCACAATATAAAATTCCCTAGATTATAAATATAAAAAATCCAAGATGAAAAGTCCACATATATGTGAACATGGGCAAACTGTGTGTAGATTCTCTGCAAGTATGAAAATCCAAAGGAAGAATTATGCCATCGTTTTCACATTTTTCCAAACTGTAAATCAGCAGGAATTTCATAAAAAATGGTTTAAATAGAAAATGTGAGTTTCTCATATTGAGTATAAAATGAGGTGAAGATCTGCTCAGAGCAGTTAGTTTTAGAAATGGCTCTAAGCAAAACTTTTGTTCTGCTTTAAAAATATTTTCTTCAAATAAAAAACTTTTATTAGTCTTAAAAATAGTATTATAAATTTAAAGAATAATACTCAGGTCTTTAGTGATATGTTTGAAGCAAAGATCTCAAAATATTTAGAAGAAATTAGAGGTTATTTTTTTGAACTTTGAAAAGAAGCAAGACTCTAAGCTTTGAAAAGAAAATAAGAAATTTTTAAGAATCTTCTTCCAAAGATGGTATTCTCAGTTGTCAATGAACACAGTTTTATTTTTAAGTGTAATCTCCTCTTGTCTTGTCCTTTTCTCCTCTTGTTTTTCCTAGGTCCACTTTCCTACTTGAATGTCTTAAAAATGAAAGAAAGGCAGAAACTTGAGTAGTCTGAAGAAAACTAGCAGAGAGTAGTTTCTTCTCAATATTCACCTACAAGCTTTGAAACTCCTGTGCCTGGTTACCAGCAAAAATTTCAGTCCACCAGGAAAACTATCTGTACTGTCAATCAGAGAGCTCAGTGACTTTTAGATTGGGTTTGAATGCATCCCAATTAAGTGATTTGTAGAAACTGTAGAGTTGGAAGTACAAAGTGAAGGTTGACATTGTTCATAATGGTCAAGTCATGTAGCTGCCTATAGCTGGAGAAAGTCTAATTCTCAGCACTAAATGTATTTATAGCTCTTGCACATAGAATTGTCAAGGTTTACCATATCTTGGAAAAGCAATCTGAGATTTTGTATTTTTGAGTGGATAATGAATATATATTGATTTATCCCAGTTTTGGCTGGTCCTCCTTGGCTAGTGATTATTGATATTTAATTCATGATGATTGGTTAAAGACCCAGAAACAATTTCTTGCTATCTAATTCAGGCTTGTATATATAATAAATATAAGGTATAGAAGAGAACTGGTTAAAGTTAATAATGCAGAAAGTCACAAGGAAAATCTAGTTCTGGCTGTCCAAAGGAAAAAAGGACCCTTACATCGTTTTGGTTATTGCTGAAGAGACATACTAAGCCATTTGGTGAGTTGATGTTAATAATTTCATTCAAATGTGTCTAGGGATATTGGAAAATGTAAAAAGTCCCAATTTAAAAGGTAGATACATCAAATATGTTAACTTTTTTGCCTCTTGGTTCATCCAAAATGGTGAATCTCATAATGAAATTTTTGCAGGAGAAAAAAAAGTGATGTAAAGTCCAAGGAGCCCAATAAATATTACTTGCCTTGATCTAAATTGTATTGTCTTTTCTTTTAGCTGTTCCAATCTTATAATAAGAAGATGTTACCTATTGAAAAGGTCATGAGCTAATGTGTGGAAGTGATTCCTTGGTGAATTTACCAGCTGTACCTTATTCTCTAGATTCATCTGCCACATGGTAACTATTGATGCACAGGCAACAAATCACTAGGGATAGAGGATAAAAAACTCAGGGGGGTCTGGCAACAGAAATAGGCCATCTGCCTCATGGAGAAATTGACAGGAGACTCAGAACAGATGTATGTACCTCTTCACCATGAGGCAGTTGGAAAAGAATGATGAGTAGGACCCAAAACTGATTCTGGAAGGTAAATAAGTAAGAGACACTGAGAAGTCTGGTTCCAAATGATCAATTGAAAATTTGTTAATAAAAGCTTCAAAGCCTTTCATTGTGTGGCTTCCCTCCGATTTTGCACTCCTGTCCTTTATAGTTGTTTCAAAACACATCTTTCTATATAGCCAGGCATGGTGGTGCATGCCTGTAATCCCAGAACTCAGGAGGCTCAGAGGATCACTGTGAGTTTGAGACCATCCTGGACTATGTAGTGAGTTCCAGGTCAGTCTCAACTACACAGTGAGACTCTGTCTCAAAAACAAAACAAAACAAAACAAAACTCACACACAAACAAACAAACAAACAAAACACATCTTTCTAGTTGCGTTTACTAATTTAGCATCATGTAGACATGACTTTTATGTTCATGACATCCCTGCATCTTCTGGCAGTGCATATTTTACCCACCCTCAATGTTGTTTTCTAAGCAAAATCTTCTCTCATGCAGCTCACTTGGACTCTTTCTGCCTTTAATGATCATCATTTACTATTTCTGCTTTATATTTAACAATAACATTGATAATATCTTTGGGATATTAGAGTTCAAGTAATTTATCCCTGAGAGTAAGATTTGGTCTAACCAGGACTATATCTCTCATTCATCTTGGTAAATCTCTGCATGGCCATGCAGTAGCTATGTTCAGTATCTAAAAGTCTTGAATGTGTTACATTGCTTTCCATTTTAGAACTTCCATGCAAGACTTCCTGAGTATCAGGGAGGGAAAAGTACAGTAAGATAATGGGTTGAAGAACACACAGAGAGATAAGGAATGGTTTCATCTCAAGCAAAGCTTAAAGCAAGTGTGATTTAGAGACAGAGTAATATGGAGTGGATATGGTAGTGCACATTTGTAATCCCAGCATTCTGAGAGGATGAGGCAGAAGGATTGCAAGTTCCAACTCAGCTAGGTTAACTTAGCAATTTAGGGAGATCCTGCCCCGTATGAAAACTAATGAAAGAGCTGTAGATGTAGCTCATTGTGAAGGTCCTAGGTTTAATCTCCAAAACTGGGAAAAAAAAAAAAGATGCTTGGGAGGACACTATTTTGGAGCAAGTAAGCAGAGGAGATGGTGAAAAGCAAAGGGACACTAGGCACTAAGGAGAAAGTTGTCAGTGTGGGTTTTTGCCAGTTGATATTTAACCTTTTGATCTTGATGACCAACCATAGCATTTGTTTGGAGGCAAAGAGCTACAACAACAGAGGAGAATGGGAGAGGGAACCATGTGGATTTTGTTGGATATATTCTGTTTCTTGATAGTCAAGGTGAAGTTTCTGTATTTTTAGCCTCTTGTTTTGTTATTTTATCCTGTGATTGGGAATGAATCAAATATGAATAGGAAAACACAATTAGACCAAAAAAAAAAAGTCAAGAAAAACCAAAATTAAAACTTGAAGCTTTTTATATGATTTACTCAGAGGTCAAATATCATTCAGTTGACGCTCAATTAGAAATATGGATAGTAGGGCCAGAGATTTAGCTCAGTGGTTCCACTGCCTGCCATGCTTTTGATCCCCAGTAACCCCCCAACCCCCCCAAAAAAAGAAAGTACAGCATATGCCAAGTTGGACTTTAATTCTTCCTTTTTTTTTTAAATTGAGTTTATTGGTACATTTTAGGCATACAGTACAGTTACATTCGTTATTGGGATCTTGTACCTTTACATGACAGGTCTTGGTTCTCATTTTTTCCCCTTGTTCCTGCCTTCCCTTCACCCCCCTACCCATTTACAAACACTTTATTTCCATTTTTTCATTTTCTCATGTTTTTTTTTCTTTTCCCTTATTACCTTTCCCCTACCCTTCATTTCTCAAAGAAGTAAAAGCAGCAAGTAAATATATGAAAAAAGGTTCCACATCACTAGTCATTCTAGAGATGAAGATAATTCTTCCTTTTTAAATGAATATCTTCTATAATAGCATATACATAAACATATATATATATATATATACACACACACACACACACACACACACACACACACTATTAAGTTTTCACGTAATATTTGTATATTTTAGGCTCAGACTTAACACTGGCAAGTTTCAACAGCCGTGGATAGGAGTAAGACTTCACTCGCATTTATAGTACCTTGCATTGGCAAGTCAGACTTAACATGCCTATATTGCTTCTGTTGGACTTTGGCTCCCACCAGATGTCCCCAGGTCTACCTGTCTGTGGTGCTAGCTGTGTGTCACTTATGTTTCCATATGAGGAGAAGCCTGTTGGCCATAGTCTCCAGTCATACTTGAGTGTACCTCTCTAGCACTTGCTGTCGTGTTCTCTAGAGCACTGTGTGTATCTTCTGTGTAAGTATATATCTACCTATATCTGTATAGATGTATATTTCTATTTATAGAGAGATACGTGTATATGTAAATGTCAAGAGATAAATTATAAAAATAACATAGAGAAATAAAAGCCTAAGAGCAGCCTAATCTCATTTTTGGCTTAATTTAGATTCCTGTTCTATGTGTGTACCAAAAAATGGAAAGTTTAATAACTATCAAAATAAAGCAGACACACAAAGTTAAATATTATATGGTGTTGCTTATATGAGAAACCCAAAGTATAAATAAAGAGAAAATTAAAATATAGATTATAGGAAACAGGGAGACAGGTCTTTTACAAATGGGAAGAAGGCCATGAAATGAAGGGGGGAGGTAGCGGGGAAGGGGAAGTAATGTAAAATAATTAAGGTGTGCTATGGACATGTATCAAATACTCACAATGAATGTATTTATTATGTACCACAAATATGTGTCAATAGAAGAATAAATGAATGAATGCTCTTGAAACAACCAGGATTGTTATTTTTTATGAAAACAATTTAGAGAGCATATCCAACACCTTTGCAGCTCAATTTCAGTATTTCCAGGAGAGCAGAGCTTCCATTAGTTGAGCATATATTCCTTGAACTTGTGTGCAAACTTCAAAATAACAGAATTATGGAACTATCCATTCTTTATAATTGATAGCCTTATGGTTAATTATGATTATATCATTTAAGACATGTTAGTAATATCTTTATTCATGAACAAAATAACTGTAACATGAATTTAAATTTAATCTCTGCCTGTATTATTTTGATTAGGTGAGCCATAAGAATAAATACATAAATACATTTTAATCAGTTCTTTCAGTGAAAACAGAAAAAGCTTGGTTATGTGCCATATTCTTGCATCATCTTGATTCCGCAGAATGGACTAAATCAATTGAAAGATAAACTCACTATAGTCAGGCATATGCTGACATGTTGGCCTCTTCACAAAAGCTCATGGACAGATTTCCTCTAGACCCAAACAAACTATGTAAAGAGTCTGTTTTGATTCTTGTTAGCTTTGCACTCTCTCAGCAAGCTGCTAAGAAAATTCAAATATGGCTACTCTTTCAGAAAGAAATGGCATTCCAGGATCTTTCAGGTTTTTTTTTTTTTTTAAATATAAGACAAAGTTATTTTTACAGAACAGTGCTACTCTACAAAGCGTTCTTGGAGTGGCACATACTTCTAGTAGTTTAGTTTACTTAAATTTTGGGCTCAATTTGTGTTTTGGAAGGCTTACATTAATTAAAGTGTTATATTTAGTTTGACCCTTGATGTTATGAAGATTCTTGGCTGACTGTTCCTGTGGCTTCTCATTGTATCACTAATAATGTGACCTGTGTGATGAATCTAATATTATTCCTAGCAACTGAAATTCTCCTTGGTGAATGAAAACTAGCAATGCATAGTCAGTACATATTTTTTGAGTGAAAGAATAAACAAAATGTGTGTATGTGTTTGTGTGTATGCGCATGTGTGTGCTTGTGTTGAAAACTCATGGGCTAATTAAATAATTTAAAGGCTCTCGTTGCTCACGTGAAATCATGTTGACATATTTCAGCCTTGGCAAAGGAAACTATCTGATTGGACTTCAAAGCTACTTCGTGAAACACTTTGTTTTCTTTTATTACCATTAAAACTAACTATCTTGTGAAGTAACCATTAGCTCCCCATGCAGTAAATTTGGGACAATAATTCTTAGGTTAAATGATATTTAAAAAAAAATACAAGAGAACAAAGACTCAAACTGAGTTTTTAAAATTTGAGTTTTGTTATCCAAAATACTGTTATTCTTTCTAGATGAAGACAGAGATGAAGAAAACTGGAAAGCTCTATATTTCTGGGCCAGTTCTGCTCTGATTTAGGTAAAGCATTAGCTGCAAATACTCTTCCATAATAGTCATTATTCTTAGTATATGGCATTTGGGAGTAGACTTTGTGCTGGACACAATATTACAAGACATCAAGATTTGGATTTTTGTCTGGGCTCATCTCACATTACAAATTGTGAAGTAATCCAGAATCCTTAGATAATGTACAGAAACATCATTCACTATTACTATCATTCTGAATGGGAGTTATACTTATCAGAATTGTTTTAAAGCAATAATTTTTGATGCAAAGAGTAAGGGAATTTTAAAAAATTCATTCTTCTACATACTGAGAAAAGTCTCAGCTTTGGAGCAAATTAATAAAGCTAACATGCCATGTTAGTTGTCCTATCAAGCTATCAAAAAATAACTCAATCATAGGGACACTCCAATTATAAATTATACGTATGTTTGGGCACTATTCATTCTGTCATTATTGTCTAGAACAAATGTATTACTAGAAATTGGCATTGTCTCCAAACAAACAAATAGCCAAAAAGGTAGAGATAATTTCTCTGAAGCTAAACAGTAAACCAATTGTAGAACTCTGAGTTCTGAGTATTGCATTTTAATTTTCAAGGAGTCAATGTATTTTCATTGATGCTCATCATGGATGAATTAATGGTTTGATATGTTGAGTACTTTTAAAATGAAAGGTACTATTTCTCCAAGAGACTTTTTAGACTCGTTATACTCATTGGTAAAGGGAAGAATGGAATGGATAAATCAAGGCTGTTGTTAACTTGGGTATAATATCCTTAGCATTGGAATTAAAAGGAACATGTAAAATATGAATCATTGAGTTTATAATATTTTAAGCAAAACAATAAAGCTTTACAAGGAAGATGGTCTATTGACAATTTTCCCATCATAGCAGACTATCTAAAGTGGCTTGGAAATCAACTACCCAGAAAAATTTTATTTATTTATTTTCATATTAGTCCAACAAAAAAGTGATTGGTCTTGCCTTGCAGGCTGTATTTAAGGCTAACCTTTCCCAGGAAGTCTCTACTTCAAAGCCATCTTTTCAGTGGACTTGTGTGTTTGACACTTTTTTCTGATCTTCCCCTTGCTAACTCCTGTTATCCTGTAGATGGTATCTTAGATGTGCTTCTGCTAAGAAGCCTTTCTTGAAACTCCCAGGACCAACCTCTTAAGAGTTCTCAGAATGGCCTCTTTCCAGTCTGAAATTCTTATTTAGATGATCATACTATTTGAATAGAGTCTAAAATCACATTCATCTTAACCTAAGATCTAAACATGGTTAATACATATTTGTTACGAAAGAACAAAGAAATAATAAATGGACATACTATTTCTTACTAAACCTCAAATGGAAATAGATCCTAAAATTCTAACTCGGTCAAACTGTTTACATTAAGGATAAGAGAACAAAGAGAAGACTATTTTAGGTCTATAGTAGGATGCTGGGTTTGAATCCTTTGGTGTTTTCTCTGTGTAGTGTCAATCCAGGCCACCTGGAATGTGTAACATTTTCAATTTTTATTCCTTCCTCTGAGAAGATTATTCTAACATAGATTTTTTCCTATTATTTATAGATTGTATTCCAGTAGTCTAAAAGATATCTTTACACTATTCTAGAAATTTAAAAAATACAGATTTTTCTAGGCTAGATACATTTTGTCAGTAATTTTCTTTTTTTTTTTCTTTTTTTGTACAGGGAATTGAACTCGGGACCTTGCATTTATGAGGCAGGTGCCACTAAGCTAAATCCCTGGCTCAATAATTTTATCTTGAATAAAAGCTAATTAGACAAAATTTAAGACAAAAGAATTCTTAATTTTGTCCGGAGGGCTTCTTAATCTAGATTCCTTATCCTTCTTACATTCACCCCCAATTTTATAACAGGTGTCTCCTAATTTATCTTTAAATGTATATGTGCATAAATATTGATAGGAACAAGTATATTAACATTTGGGTTTGGCATGGTGTTTCTTCTCTCCTTTCACATAGTTAGGCATTTACCTACTTGATTTCTTTTCATTCTGCAGTCTCCTAAGAGAGATCTCACTCTTTCAGCCCGGTACTGAGTATTTAGATGCAGAATCAAGCACACAGAAAGAGAAAAATAGGGCTGAACAGTTGAAGCAAAGGGAAAAGGATTCTTGCTAGCTCTCTCAGCTGCTGGATTCACTTTTGTAATGGGGAATTCAGGTGAAGTGTCAGGTGGAAAGGAATATGAATATTAAACCAGAGAAGCCAAGCTGCGTCAGAAGGAACAAGAGGGTGAAGGAGGTGGGAAAGCTGGGCTGTGTTGGAGCCAGGAAGATGCTCTAGAGGAGTCAAGTGGAGACTGCCAACATAGCAGAGATGTTGGAGGAGAGGGAATGTTGACGGGGGTTATGAGCAGGGCACTACGCTTTCAAACATGTGGGGAGGGAAAGGGCCTAATGATCCAAAAATTTAAGAATATCGATAAGTAGTGAGCCAAAATTAAATTTTTTGATCTCAAGACCCCCCACCATATCAGGTATTGATCTCAGGACCTTGCACTTACAAGGCAGGTACAGTGCCACTAAGCTAAATCCCTGGCCCTCAAAGAACTTTTAATGAGTTGCAGTGTCTCCACAGAAACACTGCAATACAAAGGAAGAAATTTTTGGATTAAAAAAAAAAAAAGAAAGAAAAGGAACAAATAATACATTTGTAGAGAATAGTGTGGTTATGGAAAAGGAAAATTATCTTGTAAATGTCTTGCGGGACTGAGTTGTACCATTCGCTCTTTGGACTTCCTCATAGTAGGGTAGATACACAGATTAGAAAATGAGATTAGTGAGTACGAGCCTTAAAGAATATGTGTATGAATGAAGTCACATGTAAGAGTGTGTTCACGTGAGGATGGTCTCACATCTCCATCTGTTTTATTAATAAGACCTCTGATATTTTCTGATGTTTTTCCTTTCAAGTTTTTTGAAACTTCTGGGCCTTGAGACCTGCGTCCATAAAATGGTTCTCTGTGTTTTCCCAACATCAAGGTGGTAGCTCTGGTGTAATCATAAATATTGAGCTGTAGTGTTACTGATATTTCCGTAAGTCACATGGAGATGCCAGAGTCTTAAAGCGGCCAAAATTTAGAAACTTTTGTTGTATTATTGAAGTTCCCTCTTTTGCCAATGGTGGGGACCAACGCTGCCTCTTACTGAGAGCTCTGTGGAGCTCTTCTTGCACTTTGCATTCTCTTAAGCCATTGGCTCAATATACTTTCTATGATTTAGATCTAAAATGTTCCCCAGAGGCCCTGTGCGAGGGTTTTGATTCATGGGTCTTTGCAAAGTGATTGGATCATGAGGATTCTCAATTTATCAGAGGATTAATCCATTATTAATTCACTTGATGGCCTTAGTAGGAGGTGATAGAAATGCAGAAGGTGTAGTCTAGTTAAAGGAAGTGAGTCATAGGAGTGTGGCCTGGGGATGATGTCCCCAGTCTCTTCCTATCTGCTCCCTTATTCTATCCTGGCCACTCTTTCTGGCTGCCATGAAGTGAGTAGCTTTGGTGTACAGAGTGCTCTGCATTATGATGACTTTGCTTCCTTATAAGTCCAGGAGTAGTGGAGCCAAGTGACCACAGACTGAATCCTCTACAACAGCGCGCCAAAAGAAATCTTTCAATATTTCCCCCTTTAAGTTGTTTTTCTCTGGTATTTTTCATAGCAAGGCAAAGCTAACACAATAGTTAAATCA
>NW_022900941.1:28445045-28459012 GCF_012274545.1 Fukomys damarensis | reverse complement strand
ATATATATATATACACATACATATACATATATAATCACACATCAAATGAAGTACAAAAACCACATGGTTATCTCAATAGATGCAGAAAAGACTTTTGATAAATTCAACATCCATTCATGATCAAAACTCCAAATGAATCAGGAATAGAAGGAAAACTTTCACATAATAAAGGCCATATATAATAAGCCAACAGCTAACATTACACTGAATGGGGAAAAAGCTGGAAGCTCTTTCTTTAAGATTTGGAATAAGAACAGCATTCTCACTTTCTCCACTTTTACTCAACACAGTGCTGAAATTTTTAGTCAAAGCAATCAGACAAGAGAAAAAGGGCATCTGATTCAGACAGCCAGAGGCAAATCATCAGTATTTGTGGTTGATGTAATATCATATACAGAAAATCACAAAGACCCCACCAATACAAGTGCATTACAACTGATAAATAAATTCAGCAATGTTGCAGGATACAAAACCAATGTACAAAAATCAGTAGAGTTATGATACAAATTTTATGATGAATAGTCCAATGCTTTGCTCATTCAGCAATGTTTTTATAAAGTAAGAGGCTGTTGGTTACTCCTGCCTTTTTATTAAGAAATGACGCACTGCAAAATTGCCTAGAGTACAAAGTGCTACAGCTTTTTAGCGATGTTGCTGTCTAGGGTACACACACACACACACACACACACCTTTTCCTTAAAGGTCCAACTGAGACTTCGGGATGACAGGATCATGATAGATTGTTTTTTGAGCCAATGGTGGCCTAAAACCTGTACTTCTTTACCTTTCTCACCTCAAGGGCTAATTTTAATTTAAGGGCCCTTATGCTCATAAGGCAGGCCTCTTTTCAGGGGTGTATTACTTTCTTCCTGTATTCTGACTTCCATGCAACTGCCATCCCAAAGAGGCTGTATTTCTATCATGCATGATTTCACAGAATTTTGAGTGATGGTCTTTCTCCTAAGGGGACCTGGAAAAAGTACTGAAAGAAGCTTTGCCTACAAGTCTTTTGAGTGAATCAATGTTTGTAGATCAATGCTCAGCAGGCTTAGATAAAGACTCAAGCTATAATACAAATTGATGTTTTAGGGTGAAGTAGCCGAATTGTCAACCGTACTGGAATTTCAGGCTGTTGATTAAAAATTTTTACAAAAATTTCCAAATATTTTATCATTATTTCTTCATTTATATCTACAAATTTTGATGTATTTTGCTTTTTCATCTTTATCATTTATATTTTGGAAATATATTTATTTATTCATTTTTTCAGCTTTAATTGAATTTATTGGTACATTTTAGGGATACAGTACAGTTACATTCATTGTTGGAATCTTGTACCTCTACATGACAAGTCTTGATTCTCATTTTTTCGCCTTACCTCTGCCCTCCCTTCACCCCCTCCTCCCCTCCCCATCTACAAACACTTTATATAACCTTTTTAATTTTTAGTTTAAATTAATTTAAAAAATTAAAAATACAATTATTCATTTCTAATAAGTTAAATTAAGATCCAAATGTTTTTCTTTATATAAATCATGATTTCCATTTTCAGTGAAGAAAAATGCAAAACAAAAAAAAACTTTATATCCCTTAATATAGGGCAAAAGAGAAAAAATAAAGGAATGTTCATGAATTACAGGATAGGCTAAAAGCTAGTATTTTAATGAAATAATAATGGAGACCTCTTCAGCAAAGATATAATTTTTTTGAAGTACTTGAGGTTGAACCCAGGGCCTTCTGAATGCTAGCCAATGTACATTTTGTGACATGACCGAACCAAGTAGCTCAGGCTGGCCTCAAACTTGCTCTCCTCCTTCCTCAGTCTCCGGAGTAGCTGGGATTATAGGTGTGTGCCACAGCATCCTAGAGGAAATGGAATTTAACAGCATACGAGATTTAACATTGCAATGGGTATCTGTGGTGGGTTACCGAGGAGGAGGGTAGATCTGTATACTGGCGAGAATAGGATGTCCTGACACTCACAGGAACTGATGTTTAAGGGACCACTAATGAAGGCTGAAATCTTTCAGAACTCAGTGAGAGTAGCTTCACCTCTTTGGGTTTCAGTTTTACAAAGAGTAAAGACTTGTGTAAGGTCTTTATTCACTGGCAAAACAAGGAATTGTGTCTTTTTTTTTTTTTTTTTTTTTTTGTTTTTTTGCTGGAAAAACAAGGAAGTTTTTTTTTTTTTTTTTTTTTTTTTTTTTTTTGGTACCGGGGATCAGAACTCAGGTCCTTGAGCTTGCAAGGCAGCCGCCAGAATCAGAGCTAAGTCCCCAGCCCAAGGCATTGTGTCTTTGTAGGTTATTTAGGTAGAATTTTCTGAAGCTAGTGTATGTGAGTCACATGTAGCTGATCTGTAATGTTTCAGAACCCTGCAGAGGGTTCTGTGGAGGAATAGACTACTGTGTATCTTTACTCTGTCATTGTAAGGAAGGCGGTGTGGGAAGATGCTTATTGGCTTGCTCATGTCCTGTGTTCTGTTATTATCTGCTCCAGATAGTAAGAGCCATTGCTGTATACGTGAAGACGTATTCTGAAACGTCGTTGGCTCCCTTGCTGCTTCCTGGTGTGAGAATGGGCAAAGATTCTACTCAGGCGGGAGGTCGGGGGTAAGACAGCATCCAGAGACTGGGGAGCTGTGGATAGCACATACTTGCTTTCTTCTGTCTTTTTCTTTGAATGTCTTCTGAAAACCCCCAGCTTTGTTGTTGCTGATGACTAGTTAAATGTTAGAAAAAGCATTAGGAAAAAATCATTTATATGATGCATCATCATTCCGGAGGCATTTGACTTTTAAAAGAAGATTGACAAAGAAAGATAAGATACTTAACACAAAGTGTTACCTAAAGTGATCCTTAGTCCTATGTTCGAGATACATTTTTAGTCAGCAGGAACTTTGAATGCCCTGACTCACAAAATGGCCCTATACTTGATTTGAAAAGACAATAATCATAACACACAGATCTACATAAAAATTAAACATTCTCTAACAATATCACTCACTTTTGTTTAGAAACATGGCGAATTTCTTTCCTGGAACTACCATTTACCAGCTGCATGATGCTGAATGAACCACTCTCAGTTTCCCCTTCAAGTGAGGTTCATTTTACCTCAAGGAGTTATTCTAAGGGTCAAATGAAACACTGGCTTACTCGGTTTTACACAACTAAGCAAAGTGAGAAAAACAGGCATTTGGCAAATGGAAAGGTTGTTGTAAAGACTGAGCTATGAAAATTAACATTCTGGGAACAGCAGGACTGCTATACTCAATATTGAGTTTATAATTTATAATTCACAAACTGCCACAATGTGGATTAATTATATAACTCAGTTGTGTGTTCTTATTTTGGGGATATGAGTTTTGGATTTCTGTAGAGTCAATGTGACTATGGTAATTTCCCAAGACAGTCTTCACTGGGGCAGGCCATGAGCGATATTAGAAAGCGGCCTAGGAGGATTATCTTTGTGCCTGCTTATGTCCCCCTCTCTCTTTAGATTTATGTAGATTTCAGTCACATTGCAGATCTCCAAACAATATACATACACACAGAAGAAAAGGAAGAGTTTACAAGGTATTGACTGAACTACCAGTGTGGAATCAAAGTGAGTCAGTGTGATACACAGAGAACAAAAAGTGTTCCTTCACTTTCTGCAGCAATGTCACTGGTAGTGGTTTCTTGTACACATTCAATAATCCTTATTTCAATAGTGTCAGTCAAATATTTGGCTGGGCTTCGACCTGCTTCTTTTCCTTCACTTTATAGACCCTGGATGACTTTTGTTCAAACAATGCTTTAGAGGATGTGATTCATTCTCTATCAAGTTACCTCACGTATTTCTCAATAGAAACTTTCATTTTACATCTCACAGGCATCATCTTTGGTATGAACATCCATTCCAGTGTGCAATAATCACCATTTTTGTTGCGAAAAACAGAAATCAATTCTGGCTTGGGGGTTTGTTGGAAGAATATCAGTGGGAAAGCTATAGAGCCAAGATTGGCAGGACCCACAGAAAGAAGACACAAGTAAACTCTCACTACAAAGCTGGTTTATGTAGGGATGCCACTGATCTGTTGTCCCTGGAAAATTACTTACTTTGCAGCTATTTTGAGTAATCTGTAATGGATCCCTCCTATTTTTGCTACTCTCTAAAACTTTAAAGTCTGGAACTAGGTGTGTGGTGGTCATGTGCTATGTTCTAGCAGTCAGAGATAGGGCTGTCACCCTCAGCCCCCCTCTATCACGATATCCTCAAATAGGAAATGTGCTCAGATATTAATTCAACAGAATCAAAAGCAAGGGGTGGTGTTCTCTTAAGAGGATTGACTGCTTATAAAGTCTTTTCTCTCTGGAGCTTGTTCTTCTCTTCAAATCTTACCGGTCTTTCTAGCATACACTTTACTTTTTTCCTGTGTCTGAATACCTCCATCAGAGATAATTGACAATGTGAAATAGGAAGAAAGGGGCTAAAGGTGTAGGGAAAGTGGGAAGGGTAGGGGAAAGGTAATCAGGGAAAGGGAAAACATAGGAGAAAATGAAAATATGGAAATAAAGTGTTTGTAAATGGGGAGGGGAGGAGGGGGTGAAGGGAGGGCAGGGACAAGGGGAAAAATTGAGAACCAAGACCTGTCACGTAAGGTACAAGGTCCCAATAATGAATGTAACTGTACTGTATACCTAAAATGTACCAATAAATTCAATAAGGAAAAAAAAGAATAAATCTCTCTCCCACAGTCATGATTATTTACATTCTCTTCTTGTGCACTGAAGCCCAGAATTCTTATAGGAAAGGCAGAGACTCACATCTCTCCTTTATTATCCAAAGATCACCATTTATGTGAGATTCACCTTTTCGTTCCCCTAGATATTTTGTATCTACCATTCAATTCTTACCATTATCTCTGCAGTTCTACCATCAAACACCTTGGGGAAAGCTTTATCTTGCATTTTTTCCTACATGGAGAAGCTATTTCATGTTACATATAGAAGGGGAAGTCGTTGCCACATATTTTCACATGCCTATATCCACTTCATCCTCTGAATTTTGAAAATGCCTTGGTTTATGAAAGAAATACAGGACAACATATATTTATTACTGTGAATATTAAAAATTACCAGAAAAGATTTGCTTTGAAGAAGCAGAGAATTTGAATCAGATAGACCAGCCTTCAAAGCCTGGCCTCCCTCACTACTTCAAAACTTTGTGCTATCAAGAAAGTCCTTCACTCCAAAATCTGTTTCCAATCAAATTGGATTACTAATAATACTTAATGAGAAAATCAATTAAAGTACCTAATTAATACAGAGATTAACACATAGTAGGCAGTTCATAAATAGAATTATCATTTTAAGTTTTAAAATAGAGGCATTTTCCAGAGACCTGCAAAATTCTTAAGTCTTCATATCAAGAATATTTCCATAGTCTTCTGTGTTTTTCAAGATTCTTATATAACATCTATCACTGAAGTTTTACTTCAATAAAATTAGAAATATACTCATTAAATGGCAAAAAAGAGAAACAATCCTACATTAAGCTAATGACTTGACTAGAAATATAAGGTTCACTCAGTTGGTGCTACAGACTTGTGTTTCAAAGATAAGCCTTAGTCAAATTCCAACTTATTTTAAGTATCTTTGTAATAAATTGTCAAAATTATTTCACTTAAATATGTGAGTTCCATGAGTATAGTCCCATGGTATATAGAACATTTGTAAAACAGCTTCAAACATTCTAACCTATAGCTATCCTGGGCAAGCAAGCTGTCATTTTAGATTTTATTTAAATTCAGAATTCAGAATTGCATTGTTTATTCTTGACTACATTTGGATTTTTAAAAATCACTTGACACGAATATTATGGCAAGGAATTTTCCATTCTTTTTAACTTTATATATGTACATATTGTGAGATCCATCTGAGATTACTCGTAATACACACCTATGTAAATATTATGAAATGATTGTAACAATCAAGTTATTTAACATATCATCACTTCTCTTACTTACATTTATTTATTTTTATTTAGGATTGAACCTAGAACCTTGTCTAAGCTATTCAAGCACTCTATCACTGAGCTTAACTTGTATTTTGAGACTGGATTTCACTATGTTGTCTAGTATGGCCTCAAATTTGCAATCCTTGCCCCAGTCTCCTATACGGCTAGGACTACAAGTATGCATCACCACACCCAGTATAGTCTTTTTCTTTTCTTTTGTACGTGGAAAGAACATTTAAGATCTACTTGGTTAAACAATTTTAAGTACAAATTCAGTATTGTTAACTATATGGTGACTATATGTTAACATGTTATTCAGTAGATTCTCAGGACAGAAATAAATTATTCTGATCAAATACCTTCGTCATCAACATGGTTAGTTTGAGTGTTGGAGTAGGAAGTTTCTCAGGAATTAAGAGAGGAGAGAAATCAAAGACTGTAGTGTCAAGGGAAATACATTCTGAATCTCATAGTTGAGACCTTTGCCCACCAAATGAGACTTGTTGGTTTCAGCCATGTCACTTTAGAACCCATGAGACGTCAATGCTGACACACCATCATGTGTGTCCTAGACACTTTGGAGGAATGGATAACAGGAAGATCTGAGCTGGTGGCAAATGGAATGGTAATGAAGAAAGATTAAAGTGTGCCATAACACAACGCTGCAAGTTCATCTGCTTTGCTTATCTATTACTTAACAAGTCACAAAAAATTACTTAATTGGTCTGTATAGGTTTTGGTCATGCACTTCTATCACTAGAAATATTTTGTCGTCACCACTCATATGTGTTACTTTTTTATATTATTCATAGATAGCAACTATAGTAACATGCTGTGAACACTGTTCAGTGTTTGCAAAGGTAGAAAATGAAATGTGAGAGATAAAAAATAAATATTAATGGCAGTTTTTACATTTGCTTCCACATCTGACCTAGTGGATCAGCCTGGCCACCCACTGTGATATTTCCACCCCATATTAAGGACTAACGGTCCACAGGGTTGGGATGCCTCTTGACAGTTATTAAAGGTAGAATTTGGGGCATTGGCCAGCTTTTGCAAGGGAGCTATGATATCAGACAAGAAACACTCTTCTTCTTGATATATCTATATATATCTATATATATCTATATATATATAGATATATATATATGCCACATCTGGGAAAAGTTGAAGCAAACCAATTTCCTATCCCCAGACTCTCTGCAGATGCTAACACGCTAGTTCTACAGTATGCTCAGTGTGAATGATAACATAGACAGGAGATTTTCTGTTTAAACGTGGACACAAGACCAGGCTTCCTAAGTTTAACAATCAGATCTCAATTCCAGAGAAATGAATGGCTGCCCTGGTTCAATGTTAAAATAAATTGAAGCTGGACAGCAAGAGTGGATAAGGTCCAAGTACATAATAAAATTTAAAATCTCCAGTATAATTGAGAGCAAGAAGGACTAGACGTATTAGTATGATATCGAGAGCAGGATATGCAGAACAGCAGGTCTCAGATGCATATCTAGAGAGCAAAATAATGTTTACCTAATTCCAGGTGCTGAGGTATCTGGTACAAAATGGCAGCAAGATATTTCAGGTAACAACAGTCCTAAAAGAAGAGGTATATGAAGCATTCTGTTCTTCCTCTGTTTCTTCCACTTTGCCCTTGATTATTTTATTAAGATATCACAGCCATATTTTCTTCCAACACAAATAGAAGCTGCTCTATGAAGAGCAGGACAGTTTCTTTCTGCAGCAGACTTTCTCGATTTAAGATTGAGGAATGGTGCTTGGATAAGCCCTGGTGATGTTTACTGAAAACAGCTGTCAAAAGGGCTAAAGGTGTAGGAGAAGTGGGAAGGGTAGGGCAAAGGGAATAAGGGAAAAGAAAAAAAACATGAGAAAATGAAAAAATGGAAATAAAGTGTTTGTAAATAGTGAAAAGAGGAGGAGGTGAAGGGAGGGCAAGTCAAGGGGAAAAAAGGAGAACCAAGACCTGTTGTGTGAAGGTACAAGATCCCAATAATGAATGTAACTGTACTGTATACCTAAAATGTACCAATAAACTAAATGAGGAAAAAAAAAAAAGAAAGAAAGAACATAGCTGTCGTGAAATGTGTTGACACAATGCAGTGACTGGCACAGACATGCAGGGAATGACCAAAATCTTCCTTCCAAGGAAGACATAAGAGGAAAAAAAATCACTTTCATTTTGCCTGCCTTATTCTTTTAGTGCTTGTTTCCTGTATCAGATCTACATCTGGGTCTCTGTTTTATTATCCATGTGGAAACTTCTTTTTTTTTTTTGCTACCGAGGATCGAACTAGGGTCCTTGCATTTGTTAGGCAGGCCACCGAACCACTGAGCTAAATCCCGGGCCCCGGAAACTTCATTTTAATGAATTCAGTGGTTACTGGAGACTCTGCTTTATGCTATTCATTTGCCAAACAGGGTTCCTAGGTCATTTAAATGTGACCAAATCCTGAAGCTAAATGTTGTACAAAATTATGTGAAGTCTCTGAATATTTACAACTGCCAAATCGTAGTACCAACTGCTAGGCCAATATTCAAAGATGAAATACATCACATGTCTATCCCCTTGGTAATCCTGTCTTGTTATAGAGACAGAATCACTGCAACTGATGTATTAATCATATTATACATAGAAAACTGGTTTATCTTAATAATAGGAAGAACTTAAATTTTGTTTATAATTAAACTATATAACACATTTATATGTAGGAGTGGCAAGATGGAGATGTAAAAAGGACTACAGGAGAAAAAATCAGCAGTTTCTATTCTTTATTAAGCTATAAAATGTTTAGTCTATTTATAACTCCTTTTTCTTCACTGTAAAATTAAACATATGGACTAGAGTATCAGAGACTCCTTCCAGCATTAATATTCTATGTTTCCATATTATAATGCTGTGGCTATGTAATCTTGGCATAAATGTTATAATTCCAAAATTTTTAGTGGGAGGGAAAATTAATGATCTGTGTCCTAGCTGAAAATTAGCATTCACAAAAGCAGAAATATCTTAAGGTAAGTTTCAATAGTTCCCTGTCGCTCCACCTCTGGAATAATAGCAGCTTTCTCTTTTTTTGGATGGACCCTGCCATGCTGTAGTTCTATAGTAAGGGTAATTAGGAGATATGTTTGCAAGAGGGCTGGGAAATATCCCGGATATGTTTATTTCAAGGGAAAACAGAAACTCATGCAAATTAACAAGGCTGCTAACTTTGAAAATGGCATATTATTAATTCATAGAATATGTACTTAGCTTATAATAACTTAATAGTTTCAGAAAAGGGAAGGATAGTCCTTGCCAAAATATATCATTATTTCTGGAGGTATGTTTTTCAGAAATGTTCACAAGCAGGACGAGTTGAAACGAGTTTACCTGTTTGTTTCAGCCCAGAGGGCTGTTTGGATAAGTCTGGAATTCAACAGGTTCTCACATGTCACCTGAAAAACATTTGTTATTTGGGTAGGCTTGAAATAACTCTCAAAAGACCAGTGTTTGAGAACCTTTTTCTTTTTTCTCTTTCTGTTAAAATCGTCTGTAGCATTTTTTTCTTTTACTCCTTTCTCTTGTCTTTTGTATTTTAGACTGTACTTCAAATGGTTCTTGGATCCATGAAAAAAATGAATTTTTGGCTTATTCTCAAACATATGAGCTCCAGGTTGGAAATAACTCCCTTGTTTCAGAAAAGTAGATGGTATTGTTTCTAAATGATTCCTTTTTACTAAAAGAACAGAATGTAAAGAATGACTGCCTTTCTTCTTCCATTGGTAAGTTATATGGAAACAATACCCTAAATTCAGCATTTTTCAAATATGATTTTCAAAGAATGACAAACAGCATTTTAAAAGCAGCAAAAATTTAACCTTTTGAACAAATAAAACAACATGAGTAATAAGCATGTAATTTCAGAATGGAACACATTGCTTTCTGGCAGCCCTGCTAATAATCAGCTACTATAGATTGTGCAACTCTTCTGGTAATCTGATTTCTATATGTGTTGGATGTATTACAGTTAGAGGCTATCATCCAGGAACATTAAACACTTTTTGGTATTTTTTTCACTATTATTTCTTTGAAAAACTACACATCAATATTTTACAAGTAGCCAAGTAGTCTATAACAATCGACATATTTGGAATCATTCAAGTAGAAATGTATACTTAGAAAATGCAAATTGAGGAAAGCTATTTCTTAAGTTTTTAACGTAAACGAGGGCCTAGACTGTATCATAAGAGGAAGATTGTGAAATCCACAACTTTAACACCCTTTTAGAGACTGTAAGCAGACTCTTCTGAGCGTCTATTGGAAACATCCACATATAGTGAATTCTTTCACAACCTGAGTACACAGAGAAATAAGGATAAAATGTATAAATTTTTGTATTAGTAAAAAGTAAAAATGATATAGCCTGATGTGACCAATAGTGTAAACAAATATCTTAACATTGTAATGTTCTTTATAGCTAACAATAAAATAAAAAAATAAAAAAATAAAAATAGTCAAAAATGTATAACTGTGTTGTTATAATTAATGTACTATGATATTGTTATATTATGTATTGTTATAATTAACATACTGTGATAAATCAGTAAGGTAGGTACTATTAGCACCACAGTTTACAGTGAAGGAACTAGGAAGAGAGGAGACATTACTTGCTGAAAGTTGCAGGGCAGGAAGGGCTACATTTGAGTTTGTGCCCAGACAGTTTGGTTTCCCAGAATTTAACACAGTTTCTCTTGAGTCCTAGAACCTACAAGGCACATTAAAAGTGATTTAGTCCAAGTCTCTAATTTTATAGATGAAGAAACTGAGGCTCAGAGAGTAAAAATAAAATGTCCATATATTATATTGAGTTAGAGGCTGAGCCAGAACAAAGTCCTGATTTCATGGGTCCCACTTGAGAATTCTTGACTCCATGCTTGTCTTGGAAAATCCAAGTACTTAATAATGCCTTTAGACATGTATAATTAGATCTTACTGCCTCTTTTTCTGTCTAAACAAAGTAAGCCAATTGAAGAAAAATTAAGTAGAATTGTCATTGTCCACTTAGTGTAAGATGGGTTACATGCCATTAACCAAATGATCAGCTGCTTGAAGTTTAGAGTAAGACAGAATTTACAATTCACCTCAAGCAAAGCACTCCTCAAAATTCATTTTCCCTCCAGAGGGCATTTCAAACAAAAGTATGTCTTCAGGTGTATGTTTTGAATTAAGAAGCACAGCTTTGTTTTACCCTCTACCTCTCTATCTCCGGCACGTTTTATGCCATGCAAAGATACAGCTCCTTGAACAGAAAACCAATGTCTAGAAGATGTCATGAACTAAAATATTCGCATCTCCCAAACTAAAGACTCAGTCAAAAAATGGGCAATGCAAGTGAATAGACACTTCTCAAAAGAAGAACAAATGGCCAATGGGAAAATGAAAAAAAAAAAGTTGCATCTTTCGCTATGAGAGAAATGAAAATCAAAACAAAGAGATTCCATCTTACTCCTACGAGGATGGCTATGATGGGCTCAAGAAACAACAGTACCTGCAAGGTTATGGAGGAAAAAAGGAACCATTCTACACTGCTGGTGAGAATGTAAACTAGGGCAACCTCTACTGAAATGAGTATGCAGATTCCTAAAGAACAAACAAACAAAACACTAAAACCAAAATTCCATTTGGTCCAGCTATTCCTCCACTGGGTAACTTTCCAAAGGAGTTAAAATCATCGTATTACAACAAAACATGCATACCCATGTTAATAGCATATATATACGTATATATGTCTATATGTGTGTATATATATGTATATATATGGATAAATTTGAGTCATTTGTAGGAAAATGGATCCATCTGAAGAGTACAATGCTTAGTGAAATAAACCAGACACAGAAGGATAAATGTTGCATGGTTTCTCTTACACGAGAAATCCAAGCTATAAATAATTCAAAGAGAAAAATAAAAGAGAGATGGTAGGAAACAAGGAGGTAGACTATACGGAGATGGAAAAGGGATCTTGGTAAGGGGAGGGAGGGGTAGTGTAGAGCCTGGCTCTCTTGCCTCAAGGTGGGAAAGTACTAAAAGTCTAGCTCCTTTGGGGATCACCTGAGGCTTTCCTGTGCAGGTGCATTCCTCTCTGTTTCAATTCTCCTTTCTTAACTTTTCTACAGGTGTTTATCCTGAGGGCATTTCCAGGGAACTTTGTTGTAGCTAAGGACGTGATAGATACCCTAAAGCTTGGTGCTTTGAACCGAAGTAAAAGGAAAGGACCCCAGAGCAAGAAGTTCTCTCTGACTTTCTCCTCTCATTTGTCCTCCAAAGTAGGCCCTAGCATCTACAAATCCTCTAGTTCAAAGTAAGCCACAAAACCTGAAAAGATCGCCCTTCGACCTACTTCACCTGCAATTAGGATATAAGACCGTTGCTTTAGAAGGGTCCTAACCCATACATAATATCAAGGAATGTTGCACAGATAAGATTTTGCTAAGTTTCTCCCAGTTTATCATCATCAGATTATAGTCTTTATTCAGCCACATTTCTGCATATTTGTCCTTTCCCCACCAAACCAAACGTGGTACATTACACTGATAATTCTAAAATGAGTTCACCCCTTGGTGTTTTGACCCCTTTGCTCATTCCTTAAAGACTACATTAAATCATATCTTTGCCCTTCCATGACTGTAGCTGTGCTAAATAGAAATGTTTGTATATTTGATAGAAAGGAACTAGGTGCTGTACACAAGTAGTGCTGTTAATGGGCATTTTGAGAGAATATTTTAAGTAATGCTTCTTTGGCATCGATGCTGGGTGCAATTTGGATATTTTCATGAGGTGCTGGCAGTCCTTACTTCATAGTTTTTTATTTAGATGGACAGACAATGACTGTGATAGTAAATTGTGGTGTCAACTCGAGTAGAAATACCCACTGATTGATTTGTTGTGGCTCCGGGTTTGCCTGGATGATGGGTATATTACAGAGGGAACGCTCACTCTGTGGGTGACACCAGCCAATAGGCTTATGTCTTGGATGGAATAAAAAGGGAGAGAAGACGGAAGTCTCTTTTCTGTTTCTTCAGAGGAGCTCCAGTCTCCATCACTGCCTTTGGATGTCCAGCTTCAGGCTTCAGCTTTCTAGCTCCGAGCCTTCACTTCTCAGTATGGACTCAGATGGGACTCTGCAGTGAGCTCCAGGCCTTCAGCTTCTGACAAGAGAGATCCTTTGGGTCTTCAGCACATGCAGATGGCCCTTTTGCATTTTTCCACACCTGTAAGCAGGCACTGTAAGCCTACCTTGTAAATCCATAGGTAATTCTGTTCCTCCAGTGTACGTTGACTGACAGTAACTCAGGGGTCTTCCACTATAGTACATTCATAAGCAAGCTGTCACTATAGTAAGTGTTGTGCACTGGTCAGTTTCAAGCCTCACAAAGCCTCTTCTCAGCTTTTGGCATAATAACACTTTTGAGATTGCAATAATTGCTAATATGACACACGTGAATAGTGTTAGATATGTGGCATATCTGAGGGGAAGTGATGACTTAAAGTATTCATTTTGGCACAATTATACCCACTGGAAGATAATGTTCTCAAGTCTTTAGGTGCCTGGTGTTCCCCTGGAGTGCATTTCACTAGTTTGTTTTGGCCACCTGTTTTCTGCATAAAATTTGATGCTCAAAAGTCATGGTTTATTTCTGGTAGGAAGAATGTGACATAAATATTTCATCATGTATCATATAATTTGTGTGTGTTACCTTCTTACCATCAGTTACACTGTCATCAAACATCCCGCTTTATTAAAGAAGGAACATGTAGGACAAAAAATAGAGATGTCTTTCCCAGAACAACAACACCAAAATAATCTAGAAATATACTTAGGTCAAAGCCTAACAGGGGCTGGGGATTTAGCTCAGTGATGTAGCTGCCTGCCTCGAAAGCATAAGGTCCTGAGTTCAATCCCCAGTAC
>NW_022900941.1:28440749-28444830 GCF_012274545.1 Fukomys damarensis | reverse complement strand
AAAAAAAAAAAAAAAAAAAAAAGCCTAACAAACTTATTGCATAATTCAATGCCATTCTATCATTGGCCCTTGATCTTAGCAATAAAGGCTTTTCTGAAACTCTTTATATATGATGCTACTGAATATTACACAATTTCAATGATTACCTTCAACTTTTTATTTCCAACCTGCATTTAACATTTGGATGCATGTGGCCATTGGCTGGATGTTTCTCCCCGTGAATTTTCAGGAATAAACATGGTATATGATTTGAGTATTAGGATTTAATTTCACCACTCTTCAGGTTCTACGATTACAAAAGATGGAAACTTCATATGTAATAATATGTGTAAAATTGTTTGGAAAATAAATATAGTGTCCCACAAAATAAGTGGTTCTTTTCTGTATTCATTACACTGTCTCCAGTATCATTTTAGTGTCTATGGCTTGCTGTCTTGTGGACTAATTTTAGTATATCTAGGGAAAGCATAGAATGGTAAGAAGACATGTTTCTGTTTGTTTATTAATGAAGCTGTTAATGCATTATGGTAACTTCTGTTGGACCTTAATTTAGACTTTGGGATTCTTTCTCCTACCTTTGTCTATTAAACAGCTTTGATAATTTATTGAGGCTTTTGATCCTGCTGCTTCATGTAGAAAAAACTTTTTGGACACCAGTGCAAACAGAGACAAGAAAATGAAGAATCTCTCTCTCTCTCTATCTATCTATCTATATTCAAATGTCATTTGAATTCAAAGTAATGTTGTGGATATAAGGATATAAGAAGAAGAAGAGGAATCTTCAGATGAAAGCATTCACTCCGAAAGTGTCTTATTTTTGTTCAAAGCACCTCAGGCAGTCTCACCTGTCAAAATGATTAACTTATTTATTGCCTTCTAAAGACATAAATTTGAGTAAACTCAAAATGTTCCAAGTACTAGTATTACAGTTGTAGTTGTGTCAGTAATATTAAATTGAACCATAGGCACCTCTACTCCCACAGGCTTCTTTTCATTTCATGTTTTTAAAAAAGCAGCATTTTTATTCCTCCCTGAGCAAGATGTTGGGCAGAGTTGACACCTTTTATTGCTAAGGTGCTATACAACCATTTTTCTAGATCCATATTATCTTTACAGAGTGGCTTGATATTCTTGTTAGTACCATCAAAATTCATACTCAAAGAGGTTCAGGAATGATTTTTTTTTAAAGGAAGAAAACACATTTTCACAGTGTTCCTAAAGCCCTGTAGAGTCCTGTGCTTCATGGTGGATTTGTCTTTTTGCTTGCAGAAACACCTGTTTATTCGCCTCAGAGACATTTTGGGGGCCTGCTTCCTCTAGGAAAGCTCATGACCCAGTTTTAAATAAATACATTGCTATGACTGCTTGGTACAAGCTAAGTGTTCAATAGTTCAATAGTTGTCATTCCATTTACTCTGAAGTTGTTTGTTGTACACTTTTTATATGTCAGGTGAGAAATTTTGCATAATTAATATATTTAACAACCATTTAGAGAGGAGTTTAGGAATAGTTGTAAGAAAAGCCAATTTGTGATATGGAAATTGTTGCCTATCTGAGTAGCAATTATAAATACTTAAAATGTGTCCTTGGAAGGATACAGGGGTGAGGAGGATGTGTCACAGTCTTCTAATGAGCTCTACAAAAAAACTTATTGTTACATTTTTTTTAGAGAATGTAGCAAAGCATAAAAAAAAGAGACACTAGAATTTATAGAGTGCTTTCACTATTCTAGGTGTTTACAAAATGCTTTACATAAGTTAACTACACAAGAGTCTTCTCAACTTTTTGATATTTGGATAACAATAATCTTATTATATCATCATACAATATAATTTATAATAAAACAATCATTATTATTATTTGGCAGTGCTAGGGATTGAAACCAGGGCCTCAAGCATCGCAGACAAGGGCTCTACCACTTGATCTACCCATAACCCTGTTTTTTTTTGGTACCGGGGATTGAACTCTGGTCCTTTCGCTTGCAAGGCAGGCCACTGAACCGCTGAGCTAAATCCCCGGCTCCATCCTGGGGTTATTTTTAAGATGAAATAACAGATTCAGAGAAGTTATTCAAGAGAAAGTTTAGGCTTTGCAACAGGACATTCTTTAAGTCCTACCGTTATGCTCTCAATCTAGAAGCAACGCAGTCAGGAAAGGAAGAGAAAGACGACCAACTTTTCTGAAGGGAGAGGTGATAAAATATAAATATCCTGCCTGTCTAATGCAAGTATGGTTTATTGTTAGTCTACAAACAAAGTTTAAGGTAACAGAGAAAGGGTTAGAATTAAACCAGGTTCAAAATCTGGTTCACGGCAGATAATTGGAAGAGTGTGATTTCTGAATGGGGTTGGGTAAAACTGGGTGGAATGTAGAATCTGTGTCGTACACTTGAACTGGGATCACACGGTTCTCTGCACACAGGGAAAGAGAGGAAGAATAAGAACAGGAGTTTTGTGCCTGAGTTCTGTTTAGCAGCAGTTAGGGTCCCCTCAGCTCTTGACGTTTGAACCAATGAGGATGGCTGGTTCCTTGTTACAGCTCCCAGGTCCATGACACAATGTTAGTGATGTTTATTTCTCTCTGTAGATGCTTGGTTCTCTGTTGGTATCTAAACCTGCCACAAAACTTAGTTTTGTCTTGCGCTGCCATGATTGTTTTCTTTTCTCAGTTGCTGCACTGATATCAGGCTTTCCATCACGGTTCCCTTCCCTTGATTGTGGTAGGCTCTGCCTCATTCTTAGGTCCCCCAGCTTTCCTCCACCTCCACAGCTTCCTGCTTGCCATCTAAAGGCCTCTGGAATGGGTTTTCTTTTTCTTTTTCTGTTTTTTTTTTCTTTCTTTCTTTCTATCACGAATAGCTCCTTGCTGCCCCCTCCTGGCTTGCTTTGCAGACCGTGGGGTGAAAGTGGGACCCAGGCAACAGATAACTCTGTGTGAGTCCCCTAATCTCGTTAATTGGAAGGAAGGAAAATAATTATTTTCCCTTTTCATTTTTTCCTTAGGCTTTTCTATTATTCTTTTAGTAAGAAGTTGGAGTTTATTGAATCACTAATGCAGATTATACATTTTCATCTTAGTTCCATAATAGGAACACTTTTTTAAAAAAAATAAACTTCTTGTTCCTTATGAATACAATATATATATGCTTAATATGAAAAACTAGCAAACACTGAAAGAGAGAGAGAGATTTCAGATAGTACCTAAAATTATAAAATTTAACTATTACAAATATGACCATTGACATTATGTGCCTGTATTTTTGTATGTTTCTGTGAGCATGTTTGCATAGCCTGATCTTCCACATAGCAATAGGTAATTAGATAATTTGCTTCTTCTAAATACTAACAGAGTTTGTTTGGGGAGGCAATCGTATCTCCAATTTTGTTGGGGTCTCAAATCACAAGATTATAAACTTCTTCACAGCAGACTTTGGATGCATTAATCCCTACACTGGGCTCTTTACACTGTGCTATTCACTAAGAGCAGTTGGTTGGCTGTTCTGAGCTCATGATGTATTTTCCAAAGTGGCAATAAAAATAGTAATGAAATGTTAAGTTATTCTTAGCTATTAAATTCCTGGTGTCAGATATGTCATAAATTATCAATTTGATGATTAAGATTATTTGACCATAAATTTTAAATATGTCACAGTAACCTCTAAACCTCTTTCCAGCTTTACTTATCTTATATATTTCCAAACTATCTGCATTTTTACTGAATTACCTAACAACTAATGAAAGAATAAGGGGAAAGTACAGTATGTGTCAATGTAGTTTTGGGAAATATGTACATTTAGAAGAATAGTACTAATACAGATCTCATTTGGTGGTACATTCATCCCAGATTCTCACTTTTTGGCGGGGTTTTGAGACAGGGTCTCACTTTATAGTTCAGGCTGGCCCAGAACTCACTCTGTAGCTCAGGCTGACCTTGAACTTGTGGCAATCCTCCTGCCTCTGCCTCCTAAGTGCTAGGATTGCAGGTGTGAGCCACTTTGCCTGGCCAGATTCTCTTAATGTCAATAATCTGTCTGTCTATCTTGCTTTCTTTCTGGTAGTGAAGGCGATTAATTCATATATAT
>NW_022900941.1:28424025-28440723 GCF_012274545.1 Fukomys damarensis | reverse complement strand
TATATATATATATATATATATATATATATATACACATATATATCTATGTATATTTCCTTTGTGAAATGGAAAGCAATACACATGCTCAAATATAAGCCACATATCAACGGAGTGCTCAGAATTATCATCCCTGATACTTCATTTCTTGCTAATGCTTCTAGCTTATGGAAGCTGGTAAAGTTAATGGTCTCATGACCAATTATATCTCAAAGCCTGTGGACAGGTCTGCTTTTAGCTACTCCAGCCTTGACTGGAGAGGAACTCTGTATACCCCATCATTCTTAGTGGTTAAAAAGAAGAAACAAAGTATTTACAAAGGAAAAATGCATTGAAGGAAACAATGTACTTTAGTAAGGGATATAAACATGATACTGACAAATGAATAAACTTCATTTTTTATGGAAATTTTAGTTTCACACAAAATTAAGCAGAAAGTACAGAGCATTCCTATATATCTTCTGTCACCACACATGCTTCTGACATCCTGCACCATGTAGTATACTTATTACAGTTGATGAATTTATAGGGATGTGGCATTATCATCCAGAAGTGCATAGCTATGTTGGGATTCACTCTTGGTGTTTATTCTGTGGATTTTGGAAAACATATATTAACCTGTATCCACCATTGTATTGTCATAACAATAGTTTCACTGCCTTCAAATTCTTCTGTTCTCTGCCAATTTACCTCTCTCTGATAACCACTAACCTTTTTATTATTTTCACAGTTTTGCAGATTTCAGGATGTCATACGGTAGGCTCATGTAGTATGCAACCTTTGAAGATTGGCTTTATTCACCTAGCAGTGTACATATAAGATTTCTTCATGCCTTTTCATGACATAACAGATTGTTTCTTTTCAGTGTGAGATAGTACTCAATTACAGATGTCTTGTGGCTTATTTTTCTATTCACACACTAAAATGACATTTGGTTGCTCTAAGGTTTCAGCAATTATGAATACAATCTCTGCAAACATTTATGTACATTTGGTGTGTGTGGTGTGGACATAAATTTTAATTCATTTGGGTAAAATCCAAGGAGTGTGTTTGCTGTGTCATACAGTAAGAGTATGTTTGGTTTTGTGAGAAACTGCCAAACTGTGTTGAAAAGTGGTTCTACCATTTTGCGTTTCTACCAGAAATGAACGAGCATCTCTGTTTTCCCGAACTCTCTAGGTAGGCAGGTAGCGTTATCTCATGCTTGTTTTAACTTGCAGCTCCCAAATGATATCTGCTCTTTTTGAACATCTTTGTACACGCCTACTTGCAATCTATATATCTTGTTTGGTGACATGTTTATGTCTTTTGCCCAATTTTTAAATCGGGTTGTTTATTTTGCTATTGTCAACTTTGTATAATTCATATAATAGTCCTTTGTTTGATAGGTCATTTGCAAATATTTTCTCCTAGTCTGGAACTTCCAATTGTTTTGAAGAACATGCTTTGAAGACACGATTTTCTGTTTAACTTTTTACTGCATGGGAGATCAATATAGAGAGTTCTTGACGTTAAAAAATTGTTTGATCAGAGAAAATGAATGCATTATTTCATTGCTTTTGGTTCTAATTCAAGAATTTAAAAAGTACATTATGATCTATGGAGAGCCCGTGCATAGGTCTGTCTTCCTTTACTTAGCTGGATCTGACCATGTGAGAAGGAATGCAGCAGAGAGACTTCTGGACGTCTAACCTGAGGCTTAAATGCTCTACAGGAACTGCTTCTCTGGGCAGTTTTCTGCTCGGGAACATTTTGCTCAAGGAGACTAAGGGCTTTTCCTTTTATTTTTCTATATCTCAGACAGGACTGTCTTGACAATCCCAAGAAACTAAAATTAAACTTGAAAAAGTATGGCATTGTATTTTATGTATCTAACGTTTTCAAATATCTTACAAATGTTGGTACTTTTTTATGTGAGGGACTCGTCAGGAAAACATTTTAGAAGGTGTGTTAACTCTCTATACTATATATAATATTCTCAAAAGCAGCTTTGTAAATTCCTTTAAAAAGCTATTGTTAAGGCTGAAGATGTAGCTCAGTGTCAAGGTGCTTGCCTAGAATATATGAGGCCCTGTGTTCAATCTACAGCATCATTGAAAGAAAGAAAGAAAGAAAGAAAGAAAGAAAGAAAGAAAGAAAGAAAGAAAGAAAGAAAAGAAAAGAAAAGAATGCTATTGATATTATTTCTTTTTCTCCTCTCTACCTGTTCTTACATATTTTCTGAAAGTAATGTTCAGTCTTTGAATACCATGTAATTTTTTACCTATTCTCTACCTGGTCATGATAGAAAATGATGAGGATTATTAAGATCAGAATTTATAAAAATTATGTGTGAAATTTAATTGTAAACACTGAGTGCATTGGGCTGTTACATAACCTTTTTAAAATTTGATTAGATAAACATAATTTCTGAAGTGTTCAGACAATAATTTTAGAAGAAATCAATTAGATACTTAGCCAAAGTCAGATTATGTGCACGTATGCACACACACGCACACACACACACAAAACATCCTTTGTCATTAGTGCTATAGAAGCATTCTATCATCGTGCACATAGTCTCCTTCTCCCTCTTCCCCTATCTTCTGATACCACTGCCCTTTGAACTGTAAATGAGAACTCCATGATAAAAAACATGCTTTATCTCTTAATAATATAAGACTTGTTTTTATTTCCATTTCATCTTTTTTCATGAAAAACATCTCTCTCTCTTCATGGTAGCAGTTAGGTTAATGATGGACATGAACTTTGTTCTAAGAAAGGCATTAGATAGGCTCAGCACCTTGATGATTGCAATCTTTTAAGAAGAGCTGTTTTTAACTACTTGATTTAAGAGTGTGCTAGAACTAGTATTCTATGTGATTCAACCCGTCAATAGACAATTAGATGGACTGCAAACACCTCTTTACTCTTAGCTTATGTGGTGTATTTTAATTGTGTAAAGTCACAATTATTAGCTTGACAAGTAATGATATCATTGACTCTTTGGGCTTCATTTCTCCCTATTAAATATAGCTACGCAGGAGGATAATTTTGGAGAGCTACAGCAGATGTCGCCAAATTTTGCAGATCTGGCTAACATGAAAGCTTCTCTTTCGAATTTGGTGTCTCTTCATTGGAATAAAATCTAATAAATCACTAACAAAAAAAATTTTTAAATGTTTCAGCCATTTGTGACCTCAGATTATAGCAGTCATTGGAATTACTGTTAGTGATATGCCATATTGCTGATGCCTATTAAGGAGAATTTTATGGGACTCATTTTTGTGATCTTTGTACCTATGAGGTTGTAAAGGAAAAAGGGTGCTAGCAATACCAACCCTCAAAACTTACTCTCAGCTTCATGTTTATTAGTTAAGAATGCTTAGAAACCTTTGGTCTTCTCTCACTTATACAGCTACCCTCCAGCCACTGATACAATTGCCACACCTAGGTAGTTTGTCTGTTCTAATTAGGCTTCCTTTAAAATGCCCTGGGAGTTCAACCTACAAGTCCTATAGTGGGGAGGAAAATATTTAGACTCATCACAGGCCCTCTGGCTTAGCAGTGGAGAACTATCCTCTTGGGCTACTCACCCTCATTTATATCTTAAACTCCCAGGGGATTATTTTTCCCAGAGGACCTCTTTATGGAAATAGCATCTGGCTCTGATTTTTCTGCTTCCTACTTGATGTGGCCAAGAAGCCAGGATTACATTTCATTGGAAACTTTATCTAAAAGGGTCCCATTCAGGTTTCCTAAAAGGCCCAAAGGGGACTCCAGGTGCAGGTTGATATATATATATATATATTTTTAATTCCAATTTATTGCACAACTGGCCAGTTTTTCCACATTAATGGTTGGTAGATGGGTAATTTCTTCTTCTCTTCCACCCTCTCTTTGTTCATTTTATTTTTCTTTTCTCTATTATATTTATTTACGTGCTGTTCTTCTTTGTATATCTCCATCTTCTGTTTGGGTGTGCACAATATCAGTGGTGATTCAACTTTCTATGGGTCCTTCAAGTGCTAGCTACAGAAAGATCACGGGAGTTTTAAGCAGGCAGGGTTAATGCTGACCAGTATAAAACAAATTTACCATGAAGCCTTATGGTTTCAAGAATTGTTCTTTCTTTCATAGCAGCTTGGACATTGGAATTCATGGCAGGGTCAGGGCACTTGTTGGAAATCGAGGAGGAAGGACTTATGAGTAGTTCTTTATTTATAGAGAAGTAAATGGAAAAGCCAGCTGACAGACTATCTCATTCAGTTTTGAAGTCTTTAACCAAACAAACTGAATAATTTTCATCTTATAGAAATCATCATCAGCATCTGAATGGAATGCTATAATGCATAGGGGAAAATGTTCTCTCTTTTGAATTGTTGCAATTATCCAGATTTTCCTAAGAATAAATATTTTCTTGTTAAAAAGGGCATTGGGTAGTGATCGACAGCAGAGACTTGGAAGCAAGGCTTCATGGGTTTCAGTGCTGGCTCTGTGTTGTGATCTTGGGCAGGCATCTTAACTTCCCCATATGTATAGCGGAGTTGAAGATATGATGTAGTTCGTAAGACTGTTATGTGGATTAAGGGTGCGAACATTTGGAAAGCAATTAGAACACTGTCTGCCCTGTTATAAACCAAAGGAACAAAATATTTAACTCTCTCCCATGAGAGGGACGTGGTAACAGTGAGGAGAAGCAACAGTGGAAATATCTTCTACAGAATGAGGCCGATGTAAGACGACCTTGCTCATGACTTGCTTCCCATGAGAAAAGTTTACATATGCATTTTGTGGATAGCCTATACATTTTATTGAGTGATTAAGCACTCAGGATTTGGTCTACATTGTAGTTTTTCATATAGATTCCACTCCACTAAATCTTTTCATTATATTTGAACAAAATTATGGTTACAGTGGTTCCCAGGATCTTTCACTGTAGAATCTTGCTATAGGAAGCACTTAGATAAAGACATTAAATTATCATTTATTGATAAGAAGCTAAACTTAGTGAATTAATTTTTTATTTATACATTAACCTTTAATAGTCATTTAACTTCAGAAATAGTCACAGACATATGGTCCTTCAATACCTTCCATTTAAGATATACTAAAATCAATCTTTACGTTTCCAGAAATAAATCCAAAGTGATCACGTCACTTCCCTGATTAGAGCTATTTAGTGTCTCCATCATCCACACAAGACAAAATACAAGTGCCTTAGTGGCCTACAGGGCTGTTTATTATATGACGCTAACCTTTTTGGCCCAATCTGTCATTTTTCCATTCCTTCTCACTTTAACCCTAGGAAGATGAAACTTACCAGGAGTTTACAACTCTCACCTTGGCATGTAATAAAAGCTGTTCTCAGTCACTGTGGTCCTTCTGACTCCTCAATCTCTGCTCGTTACCTCTATTCTTTACCCAAATGCCACATGTTGACTCAGTCTTAACATCACAGCTCTATTTAATCAAGCTCATAAGGACACTTAACTTTCTGTTATCGCCTTAATAAAATAAACTAACTGTACCCAGAACCTACTATTCATGGAGATCCATTTCAGTAGCCTCACATATATTAACTAATCTCATTCTCATATTAATAACCTTATGAGGTAGCTATTACCTTACTATTTTGTAGTTATGGAAACTGAGTCACAAAACGGTTAAATAATTGCTCATAATATGCAGCATGTGGGTTACAGAACCAAAATTTAATGTGCACCACACCATCCTAAAACATGTATGTTTTCCTGTTTTTTCACTTATAAACTCTTTTTGCTTTCTATGTTGTCAGATTAGCAAACCCACCATGGTGGTCTTTCCCACTGTTTTCTTTCTCTTTCTATGAGAATTTTATAGTTAAGCAGGAAATTTAAGAATTAAGAATCTTAGAATTAAGCCCCTCGTCCCTTTTAACTTGATATTATCATCCACCTCCTCGTTTTATCATCCTTTCATTCTGCCCACAATGGTTCCAAATATTAAATTTGTGTTCATAAATGCGTATTTTTCTACCTTGAGCATATAACTAACTCTGTTATTAGCTTCTAGCCAAAGGGAGATTTGAAATGAGAATAAAATCTGGAAGTTTGCTACTTTCCAAGTCTTATAGTTACTTAGTACCAAGAGGTGGGTAACAGCTAGATTATGCATTTTCCAAAACATAAGCAAAGTTATGTATGACAGTAAACATCAGCAAGAACCGGGAAGATGACTTGGTTACTTTGTGCCCGTGTAATTTCCTATATATCTATATTGTATTTTCTTCTATGTCTTAGTTTCTTTAAGGCATTTAATGGTTTACAGCAGTAAAATCTTTTGTTGTTGTTGTTGTTGTTTGTTTTTTGTTTTTTGAGACAGGGTCTCACTATGTAGTTCAGACTGCTCTGGAACTTACTATGTAGCCCAGGCTGGTCTGAACTCACAGCGATCCTCTTGCCTCTTGAGTGCCGGGATTACAGGCGTGTGCTACCACGCCTGGCCTAGCAGTAAAATCCTAATAACACTTTAGCTAGAATCACAGAAAACATGACAAATACTTGTTATGGTAAAAACATCTGCTGCCATCTATATATTAACAATAACAGCAACAACAAAAATCTCTAGACCGCTGTCTTTAAATGGGATGAGACTGACTGGTTACTGAGAGGACTGACTTAAATATTTATTCACTGTGTTTTATCACCTTCTTGTTTTGGTTCCCAGGAGACACAACTGGATGAATTGGACATAGTTTCGTTATTTTCTTTTTTCCTTTTCTTAGTGTTTTCTTTGAAAGATGTTTGAGACAGCCTCACTGAGTGGCTAAAATGCCAAATCTTGGCTGAAATTTGCAATCCTTCTGCTTCAGCCTCCGAGAGCGCTGGGATTATAAGTGAGTGCCACTGTGCCCTATCTGGACACAGCCAAATTTCTGTTTCCTTTAGAGATTTGTAGTCTCCCTGTAGCTATAGAAAAACAGTCCTGGGATTTACCACTGAAAGCCTGGCTTTTCTTTCTTATCGACTTTGGCAGCGCTTGTGCTTGTGTGTGAGTGCAAAATGGATTGCTCGAACCACCCGTGTTCTGCCTCCCAGCCTAGAATTGGATCTTCATTCCTCCTCCACCTTCTGCTTCTCTAAGAATGTCTCCGGTATTATTTCCTGTTACACCAATACAGCTTTCTTCCAATTCTGAGCCTTGTTCAGATTCACAGGTCTATCACTAAAAATTTTATATTCCTTGTAAAACAACATTTTCTCTCATAACTACTCCTTGCTCCCCCAGGGGAAAAAAAATCCAAAATAGGATGGGAGGATATTTCTACCAGGCAAGTAAAAATCCATAAAACACCCAATGAGCTTTAGAAAATGTGGTGCTTCTACTTAAGATTCCCCTTAGGTGAATGAACCTGTAAGTTTTATCTAAATGAAAAACAGTAGGAAACAAAATAAGGTAGCCAGTAAACTATGGAATACAAAGAAAGTTAAGTCATACTGTTTATTTTGTCACACTTTCTGCAGTATGCTGCTTAAGTGATAAGATTTTTTTTCAAAGTTTAAGGCAACATGTAAATATGATGATATCCATATCTAGGATTGTGAAAGTGATTCTAAGTGTTAAGCTCTGTTTTTATCTGTATTTTGCAAACCAGGTTTGTGAACATGGACACTGGCTTTCACCGCTCCTCCAACTTTATTCTTTACTAAACATCAAGCAGTGCTGTTTTTCAATTTCAAACTTGATTTTCTTCTCTTAAAATGCCTACCTGTGTATCCCTTCTCCTCAATTTGCTTGATTTTTGTTGATGCCTCTGAATATACTGAAGTGCGTGGCTTATTTTTCTTTCCTCCACCTTCAACACCAACAGTTATCTTTCCCTGCTTTAGAGACTTGGATGAGCCAAAAATCAATGGAGAAACTCACAAAAATCTTAGGTTATTGTTATCTATCCATTCTATTAAAAAAACTTTAAAATGTAATTTATTGTGATTATATTGATAAACATAATACCATTTTTTACTTGTACGGATACATTTATGTTCAACAGTGTTTGATGCTATCTTATAGTAACTTTTCTCTTTGGATAATCATGATATTCCCATAAATTCTAAAGAATGATGTGACTCCTACATAAGTCTACAAATTTAAAAATTGAATTTTTTTTTTTATTGAGTTTATTGGTACATTTAGGGATACAGTACAGTTACATTCCTTGTTGGGATCATGTACCTTTACATGGCAAGTCTTGATTCTCATTTTTTTCCCCTTACCTCTGCCCTCCCTTCACCCCCTCCTCCCCTCCCCATCTACAAACACTTTATTTTCATCTTTTCATTCTCTCACATTTTTTTCTTTTCCCTTTTTGTTCTTCCCCTACGTATCACACCTTCCCTACATCTTTAGCTCCTTTCCTCCCATTTCTAAATGTCAGTAATCTTATTAGAATCTTATGCATTGTTGCAGAATATTCACACCAGGGAAACTATTTGGTATTTACACATGTGGGACTTATTTATTTCACTTAGGAGTATATCTTCAATATGTATCCATTTTCCTATGAATGAATCTATTCTCTCGCTCTTTATGGCTGAGTAATATTCCATTTTATAGAAAAACCACAACTTCTTTATCCAGTTTCCAACGGATGGGCAAATAGGTTGTTTCCAAGATTTAGCTATTACAAACTGTGCCGCTATAAACATGGGTGCACATACTTCTCTGTGATATGATTCTTTTAGTTCTCTTGGAAAGATACCCAACAGAGGGATGGCTGGGTCAAATGGAACCTCCAGTCCAAGCTCTTTGAGGTATCTCCATATTGATTTCCATAGTGGTTGCACTAGTCTGCACTCCCACCAACAATGGAGGAGGGTTCCTTTCTCCCCACAACCCCGCCAACATTTGTTATTGTGTGATTTCTTGATAGCAGCCATTCTTTGTGGGGTGAGGTGGAATCTTAGTGTTGTTTTCATCTGCATCTCTAAAAATTGAATTTTTGACCTATTAAGTTTGATTTTAGTCCAGAGATTGGGCACATAAGACACTGGTATTATTTCAGTTCTCCCATCCATAATACTTTTACATTTCCTCAGAATGGGACAAGATTTAAGCAGCTAATAAACCATTAATTAGGCTTAATTAGCTTTCCAGAAAGAGGGTCCAAGGAGAAATGTTTGCTAGTGTGAAATACTCTTTTCCCTTTTTCTCAAAATTCAGGGCCCCCAGAAAGAGGCCTCAGGGCCACAAGACATAATAAGTTCTTGGATACTTCTTAGTAGGTTTGCCCAGGGTGGCCCTTGTCCTACCTAGTCTAATCCTCTTTCCTTAGGGACATAATGTGAGTCAACATTCCTCAACTTATTGAAGGTTCCAAGAAGTTCTGTGACCACTTATCTTTTTACAGATCAAAATGTGTGAAGTTGTTATTTGCGTAGCTCTGAAGTCTAGAGGACATTACAGGAATTTCATATCATATGGGCAGCCCTAGCTTGATATGTTAAGTATACTGAATAGACTTAGCTAAGGTCTTCAACACAAGTGACAATATAAAGAACAGTTACAGAACTTCATATGGAACTACAAAATCATCATGGTGATTCATCAACAGAAAATGTGGGCAAATATTTAGACAGATTATGTTATAGTGTTCTTAATGCCAAGGCACTGGGAGGAGACTGCAAAAAGAATTTTTTGGTTTTGATGACTGATTTAAGAACAGTGCTGATGGACTTCTGAAGAAATGGCAGAAGTGGAGGCAAAGAATGATGCTTCTTGACTTCTTCGGATGAAATTGTGAAACAGGTCCAGAGGCTGTGCAAAGAGGAAGAACATAAACACCCAGGGAATGAGACAATGAAAGCATTTTAGCGACTCCCTAAAAGATGAAGAAATAACAGGGTGCATATAAAAAAATCCTGTTTGTATGAAAAGGCAACATTGGAATATTATTTGGATGCCAAATTAGGGTATTCGTGAAAAAAGATCACAAAATTTAGTATTAACAAAACCAAGAAGAGAGCACAGGCACTAAAGAAAGGAGGGCTGGATTGAGGCCATGCTCTTACGTGAAATAAATAGGACACACATGTGTAAATACTGAATAGTTTCCCTGGTGTGAGAAACTGAAAGTGTACCTAAGAATCAAAATGTATAGTAGATAATGTGAGATAGGAAGAAAAGGTTCAAAGGAGCAGAGGAAGTGGGAGAGGGAGGGAAAAGGAAAGGGAGAGAATAGAAAACAAACACAAACGAAGTCTGTAAGTAGGGAGAAGTGGAGGGGTTGGACGGTGAATGTCATCATATTGTATACCTAAAATGTATCAGTGAAATTAATCAATAAAAAAAGAAAGCAGGGTTGGTAGGGACTGGGAAGTACAGTTTTCAGTCATACACTGTGTTCATCCCGAACCTCCAAATCATATTATTATATGTTTATTATATTTGCAGTCTCAACAAAAGGATTCAATTTGAACTTTACAGGAATTAATATAATCAGGAAAAACAAGAGGTCCTATGTTCAGCCCAATATGACAAAGACAAAACTTTGAACTTCAACCTCCTATTTCTCTAGTGTAAGAAAGAGCTTTTTCAGAGAGTATTTTAACCTCCTCACGAGGTTAGCAGATCACATTTCTAGCGGCACCAAGTGTGCAAATAGGTATCACTGATACCTGAGAGGCACATAGGACTTTTGGACATTCATTTTTATTGGACATTCATTTTTAAGTGTGTGCGTAAAGAGGCAGCCATGAAAGATTCACAGTTACTTCCTGGGGCAGAGCGTAAAGAAGTGTCATGCAAAGGGAATGTACTTTCTCAATCCCAGGGAAGTTTGTTCATCTGTTCCGTGTTCACTCACTCCACAGATACTTTTGGAGTACGTTGGCTAATTCAGGGTAACCATTTGCTTAGTGTGTGTTTTGTCACCACTATTTGAAGACATGATGTGCTTATATATTTTTATATTCCTTTACCATCCCAAATCAGCTCTTCGCTTATAGTAAATTATTGACGCTTACCAAATTAGGTTAGTTGAAATAAAACTCAGAAGATTTGTAGATTTCAATTGGATAAATGCAGATGTTAAAACAACTCTTTTTTTTTTCTGAGACTAATATTCTGAATAAATGAGACCAGGGATGTGAACATTTTATATCTAAAGGTAGCAACAGAGAAACAAAATCAGTTGCAAAATCAGTATTATATCTAAAAGAAAAGCTTATTTGAAAATCAGAGTCCCACATACAAAGGTAAGCTCAGAAGTCCTTCTTAGGTATTTTTAAAGCTTATAATCCAGGGAAAAAGCTGACACTGGCAAATAAAGAACTCAGTCAAGTGTCAGTTTTCAGAAACGTGAGTTTGTCCTCAGGGGTTTTAAAACTTTTTTAAACTTCTGTGGGCGACTCTTTGAGTATTTCAACTATATTTGTCTCTAAGTAGTAAATTCTACCTACATGCAGTCACATGTTTCAGTGCCTCAGATGAATGAGGTCTCAATGCTTCCGAGTTGGGTTAGAGAAGTAGTGGTTCTGGGTCCGCTCAGAGGAGGGTATTGGTAGAGAGAAGCAGATTCTACTGCTGAAGGCCTGGCTACCTTTGTGGCAATGAGCCTGGTAGTGAGAGATGCAATGAAGCTTTGGTTTGTGGAAGAGTTTCAAAGGTAAGCAGACTCCATTATAAGACTGGAATTCCTGCTAATGAGGAGATGGGGTCCTTGCTATTGCGATGATTTTCTTGTTTCACCAAGATGAAATTAAAGCCTTTGGAAAAGAGTTGTTGATACTCATCTGCTACCTCTTGTGATATTTCCCTGTCTTTTTATGTGGATCTGACGTCAGTCATAGGAGCAGTTCTTGCAGTATCCTGGGAGAAGGAGCCCCAGTAGAGAGAGGTTTTTCTAGCTGCTTTAGTGGATAGTCTTCTTACGTATGAGGCCTAAGTCATCCACTTGCTGCCTCATTATGCGAATAACCTGACTTTTCCCAGAAACTCACAAAGAACTTTCATACTATATTTTGCCAAGGTTTCCATGTGGCTTTTCCTCTCTTCAAGGATAAACTCTTTCTCTGCTCATCAAATGCGTGCGAGGGATTAAAAACCAATGTTTTAGAAACTTTTATTGTTTTGTTAACCTCTCTGGCTTTCCGCTTCATAACATGTAGCTTTTTCTCTATAATGCATTTTTTTTCTAGAGTTTAAGTATTAAGGTATGCTAAACTAAAATAAATTAGGTTAAAATAAATATTCTAGATATGACTAAATGGAGGAAAAAATAAACTTTTGAAAAAGCATCTAAAATATGCACAGAGAAGACAAACAGGCCAGTCCTGTCAGTGGCAAGAGTGTATAAATCGACAGTGGCAAAGAACATGAATTGATTCTATGCATAATCGTATTCAGATGTGATTAAGAGGTCATGTAGGTTGTATTCCACACTGTTCCTTTGAAATTTGGGAGATATTCTTTCACGGGCACAATGATTAAGGCTTAAAGTGTCAGGCAAACTCACAAAAGCTGACCCAAGTAATGCAGTGCAGCTGCAGCACGCAGTGACAGATGACCTGGCAAAGAAAGTAAGCAACCTGGAGCGTTAGACGAAGGAGTGGCGCTGCCCCTTTCAAAACTGGAGCCTCTGAGATGCGCTCCGAGTATCTGTCTTCTATCCTCTCTCTTCTCTCTTCCTCCGTTTCGTTCCAATCTGCCAGTTTTAGCACGCCTCTCATCTTTCCCAAGACACAAGCATTCACATGTTCTACTCACAATTTCCACACTATTTTTACACGCTGGGTACTTTTCTTCATCTTTCATTTTCCAATTTTCTTGGTATACTTGCTCTCAGATAGGTGCTCAAAACAAATCATTTAGGATCAACTAAATCACCCCTTGGTAAACCAACAATTTCTCTGCAACTATTTTCTTTTCCATTGAGTTCATTGGTACTTTTTAGGTTTACAGTAGAGTTACATTCATCATTGTGATCTTTTACCTACCTTTACATGATGTATCTGGGTTATTTTTCCCCCATACCCCTGCCCAACCTTTACCCCCTCCACCCTCTCTCCTCTATTTAAAGACTTACCCCTTTTCCCTTTTCTCATATTTTTCTTTTCCCTTCTTTCCCTCCGTACCTTTCCCACTTCCCCTACTCATTTAGCCCTTTTCTTCCTATTTCTCATTATCAATTATACAATTTGAACATTATTTACACTTTTAGTTTTTCACACCAGAGAAACTATTCAGTATTTACCCTTTTCCTGTTTATTTCACTTAAAAGTATGTCCTCAATGTGCATCCACTGAGCTATAAATGTCTCTACTTTCTCATTCTTTATGTCTGAGTAGCACTCCATTTTATAGAAAAATCATATATTCTTTTTTCAATCTCCAATTGATGGACAACTGGGCTGTTTCCAAGTTTTAGCAACTACAAACTGTGCTGCTATGAACATGGGTGTGCATATATCACTGTGATATGATTCTTTTAATTCTTTTGGAAAGATATCCAGCAGAGGGATGTCTGGGTCAAATGAAACCTCTAATCCTAGTTCTCTGAGGTATCTCCAAATTGATTTACACAGTGGTTGCACCAGTCTGCACTCCCACCAACAATGGAGAAGGGTTCCTTTCTCCCCACAACCCCACCAACATTTGTTATTGGTTGATTTCTTTGTGGGGTGAGATGGAATCTCAGTGTTGTTTTCATCACTGTGCAACTATTTTCAAAAAGTGAGTTCTTGATACACACACACACACACACACACACCAGGTAATTGATGCAATTCAACAACTGGAGGACATTCCTATTAGTAGAAGAACAGGAACAACCATAGAAACAGTTAGCGTTTCAACTTTCATCATATAATTGTTAACTATGGGGGCATCATCTCTTGAAATTTTGTGCTTAGATTATACACTGCTATAAATCAGCTTTTGGTTCTTCCTGTAAAAGCTTATGCCAACATATAACTTGTCAGAAAAGCATTTTATTTTAGAGTAATTTATACTACCTACTAGAACAGAGAACTCCAGAATCTCAGTGGACATACTAGATAAAAGTTTCTTCCATATACAGTTCTGTGAAAGTTGGATGGTTTGTTTCCAAGAGGAGAAATCATGTTATTCTGTTATCTCACAGACTTTCACTTCCCACTCTTAAATCCTGAACACATGGGGCACGGTACACAAAACTTGTCTTCCCAGTATGCATTGGTCACACTCTGCCACATGGTCTAATCCAACTGGAAGGGGTCCAGAAATTGGAGGAATATGTGGATGGGGTGAATTAGTACACTCTGCTATTTTCTCACCTGTCAGAATTTGTCCCTGAAATAAGCTTTTTAATCATTCGTTCCTACCTGAAACCAGAACTGTTTCTTCCCCCTCAGTCCCTGATACGGTGGCATTTATGACATTTGTGTGGACTTTAACCTGTATAATATGTGGAATAACTGACAGCAATCAAATGGCCCAGGATGCAGGTAGAGCAGGCTAGTAAAAGAATGTGATTAATAGTAAGAAATGAGCAATGTAGTTAGAAGCCATAAAGGAAGCACAAGGTTAGCTGTGTATTGTGGCATAGAAGTCAGGGTTCACTCTAGCTGGTCTTCATCTATTTGTTTATTTTAATAGAAGCTAGTTAAAATCATTTTCGTTTTTCTCTCCTAGATACTTCTTTACCAAATTGTTCAAATTCAAATGATAAGTTAAAATACTCAGGGTCCAAACTGGTTAACTCTTAACACTTTCAATTTTACAGTGAGTATACTGACAAACCCAATATATAGTTAACTGCCCATGTAATGAAAGTTCTAGAAAGAAGTGTACATTATGGAGAATTGTGCAGGAGAAAGTCATTCTACTTTGCCTTATGTGTCGATGTACGCTTCCTGGAAGTGTCTATGAATTAAATGGAAAATTATGAATTGTATCTGTATCTTAATAGGTTTAAAAGCACATTCCTAGTTTCCGAAGTCATTCATATTCTTGCTTGAGTGAGAATTCTTATAAACTGTCTACTGTGTCCTTACTGTGGATTCACCAAGCCCCAGTGTTCTTTGGCTCTTGGAGGTAAAATTCCTCAAATTGGTTTAAATTTTTAAAATTCACTTCGTAAAGCATGAATATTTTATGCCATTTGTTTATTTTCCTTTTTGTTGCAATTTTATCTATTTTTATTTTTCCATCCATTTTTCTCATATGAGCAAAAATGGCTGCATGTTACGAAGAAAAATATAGGCAGCAGAGCTGAAAGTAGAACCCAGAGCAATCAGCCTGGCTTGAAAACGGAGAGAAAATTACATGTGCATGGTGAAATGCTAGTATGATGCTTTTTATCTGTAACTACAAGGAACACCAGTCAGCTGCCAGATACATCCCAATCTCAGATGTATTGAAACCCAGATGATAAGGTTTATGTAGATAGGATTCCTTTACATGGACATATTATGTGTAAGAATATTCAAATCATTTTCTGTTATTGTTGAGGGGGGCTATACTTTGGAATTGATAGAATGTTTTCATCCATTTCATTTCACTTGACCTTCTAAAAACCTCACGGGTATGTGGGCATGAATTTTTATAATTATTTTATATTAAAAGCAAGTTGAATCAGGCCTTAGGCTGCTGGGGTCACACACACCTTCCTTAAGTAGTTGAGTCTAAAATGGAGCACAATTTTCCTGACACATGGTCTGATTTTCCTTATACTGTAACATGTTAGAGTTTCCTTTTCACCAAACTAGGACCCCACTACTAGAAAGGCTGCTGTTGGCTTTTCTGGAGACAGCATATTGCTTATCACTGGGGTGGGGAGTGTTTTAATTCTCATTGCGTTTTTCTGAAAGATAGAATTAGCAATACTTACAGCTGTTCAGTGAGTCCATGGAGTGGGTACACCACAATAGTTAAAAAGAATCAATGTCCTCTTTGACTTACTTTTTGTAAACTCCTAAGTAACGGCTCTATGTCCAAAGTATATCATGAATGCCGCTACTTTTCACCGCCATGGCTACTACTGTCACCTCCATTCTGCATTCTTACAGTGGTCTCCTCCTTGATCTCCCCAAATGCTCTCTCATTTGACCCCTTCCCATGTCAGGTTTTCACACAGTGGGTAGGCCATGCCCCTTTTCTTACTCAAAGCCACCCAAAGCTCTGATCTCCCTTACAATAGAATGTTCTACGATGTCCTATAAGAAATGGCCCTCGGAACCTTTTTGTTTCCCACAGCTCTTCCCTTAGAATCACTTTTAGCCCCATTCTCTTTTTCTATACTTTTATTGTGACAAAGATTCATTGGAAACATTTGACAATACTTGGGATTCTTTCCTTATAAGCATGTGCTGTGCTGCCTTCCTATTTTCAGCCACTTTGGTCTCATTTTAAAGAGAAGCACCCTATCTACCTAAGCTATACTGCAACACTATCACAGAATTTTTAACCTTTCTCACTGGTTATTATATTCCTATATAATAATATGCATTATATACTATACATGTAATATAGTATATATAACATATCTTTGCTAATGCACTATAATATGTAATATATAAAATATAGTGTAGTCAGAATATATTATATATTATGTATAATATATGACATATAATAATGCAATACACTATATTAATATAATACATAGTAGTATAAATAATGTATATATGCAATATAATATATTATATTTTGTAATACTAATATACAATAATATATAATATACATACTAATACTAGCGGTGATATATATT
>NW_022900941.1:28412196-28423844 GCF_012274545.1 Fukomys damarensis | reverse complement strand
ATATATTATTATACTATATATTCTGCTATATATTATATATAATTATATACAATATAATACATTAGATAATATATCACTGCTTACAAATATTCCACTAATTCATTTTCCGTGTTTTCTACTACAGTATGTACTCCTTTAGGATAGAGAATTTGTCTACTTGACTTGTTCTTATATTCCTAGTGTCTATTAAAACTTTTGTCATATGATGTCTTTAATAAACATTTACTGAATGGGTAAATTTATGAGAAAATGACTGATACAATGGGGCATAATGACACTGTTACCTGTGGATGCAAGGCATGGATAAAACACAACTGTGCTATTGTGAGGGGACAGTGCCCATTTATTTAGAAGTGCAATTAATGGAACAAGTGACTTGGCTTTTAATTCAAGCAGTACAGAATCTTGGATCTCAGTTTTTTGAGATTGTACTACTGTCTTTCAATTAAAAAAAGCAACAAAAACATGTTCAGGTTTTATAGAATGACTTTATTTCTACTGCCATTGCCAGTAACATGGCCTTCTTTTTCAGAAATTTGTTTAGAGGTTGTTGAACTATTCTTTTCACTTAATTTAAGACCCAGTAACATGGCGGTTCTGTGTTTGATTTTTAATAAGATTGTACTCATTTGTTTGAGTGAAGGGCTGAGACTATATGTTAGGGCAGGCAGCTGGAAACAATTTTTCCAACATGTTTTGTTAACTTTGGGTTTTACAAGCTTTCTTAGACAAGGCTGGGATGACCTCTGACTTCCACAGCTTGGGCTTGACCCCAATTACCACCTCATCCTGGTTATTCTGCTGACTTATTTCCAAACTTCTGATGGATAGCTCCTGGAGTTTCTTCGTCTAGTTTTCCCTCAAATGGGAGCACATATGTCTCAGGTGTTTCAAGAGATGTGCCTGTGGTTGGGGCAATGCTGTAAATACATGCTTCATGACAGAGGGAATTAACAGAAGAAAAATTGCACAGAAACCTTGTTAAAACATTTGCAACAAATCTACAAAGGTGTATGAGAGAACACCAGATCTACTAATGCATAGTAGAAATAGGCTATATCTTTAAAAAGATAATCTGTAGATCAGAGTAAAAATGGTGAGAACAGGATAAATGATGTGATAGAAAGCACTGCAAGGGGCCCAAAGTGGGGCATTCATGACGGAAATGTCTGAGATACTGAAAGCCTTGTCTGAACTGTTGCCACTTGAAATGAAGTTTTGGTTCATTTGTTTTGTTTCTCAACTGTAGAAGCATCGATGAAGACAATCCTTGTAACATACAGATTTCTGGCCCCCTCTCAAAATTTCTTTTTATATAGATCTTGGGAGGGACCGACACCTGCTCTCATCTTCTTCTTTCCTTACTTCTTTTCCTTCTCTTCTCCCTTCACATATTTTGCACAGAACTCACAGCACTTTGGGATTTAATACATTGAATTTATTAATTGTATATCTCTATAAAGCCACTTCCAAAACAAGATATGAAATATTTCCAGGGTCATAGAGTTCATGTGTGCCTCTTTCTAAAGGAATTCTATTTCTCGAACCTCCATGACCGTTCTCCTCAATTCTCATTTCTAGCTAGTCTATTCTTGGATTTTTATATCAATGGAGTTACATATTTCATAGTTGTATCTGGTTTCTTTTGTTCACTATGATTTTTTTATTCATCCATATTATCCCATCATTTGGAGTAACAACACATTGCTTATTATTTTAATTTTGATGGGCATTTGGACTGTTTCCAGCTATTGACTATTGTGAGGGAGGCTTCCATAAATGCCCTTATGCATTTCTTCATGAGAACAAAATTTTTCTTTTCTCAGGTAAATATATAGAAGAAAAATTACTGAATCATAAGAAAGGTGTATGCTCAACTTTGAAAGAAACAACCAGACACTTTTAAAAACTTGTGCATTATTTTGTACTCTTAACAGCAATTCTGGCTGTTTCATGTCCTCACCAACAATGAGCATTGTTAGATTTTTTTATAAAGGATAATTTTAAAAGGGAGAACTTTCCATATGTTTATTGGCCATTAGTAATATCTTCTTTCATATATGTATGCTCAGGTCATTTGTATATTTTTAGTATGGCTCTTTATGTTTTAATTACTCATCTTATGAGTACCTTACTAATTGGTAATTCCTTTCTGTGATCCCCTGCATATATTATTAATGTTATTTACAGTTGGTAACTTATTTTAAAAACTACTTTTGATAAAGCACATATTTTAAATTAGATTAAATTTATTATTATTATTTATTTTATGACCAGTCAATTTTGGACATTTCAAGAAACCTTTCCTTCTACAAAATTGCAAAGAGATTATTTTGTATATTTTTTTGAGAAGCTTTTATAGCTTTTTTTTTTTTTTGATACCAGGGATCAAACTTGGGTCCTTGCACTTGCGAGGCAGGTGGCAGAACCACTGAGCTAAATCTCCAGCCCAAGAAGCTTAATAGCTTTGGTGTTTATATTTAGGTGTCCCATCATTTTTTTTTTTTGTGTGTGTGTGTGTGTGTGTGTATGTGCATGTGTGTATGTGTAATGAGGCAAGGCTTAAAATTTATTTTTTATACAGATTTGTTATTTTTGCCAACAGTATTTAATAAAGAATTCGACCTGACATTTTGGTTATCTGAATTTTTAATAAGTACTATTTGCAGCTCTGATGTAGAGCATTCAAAGATTATTTACTACACACTGCTGTGAAGAAAAGGTGAGGAGGTGCTTATTTTTTCTTTCTTATGGGGAAAAATTACTAGCAGTGGAATAATTGCATCATCAATAATCACTACAGGAAAGTAAAGTTTAATTGAGCTTTTGTTGCTTTATTTAAACTATAATGAATATTTTATATTTGATATAATCTTTTAAAAATCATATGGAGTAGATAGTATTATCTACATATGAGGAAACAAATTGGCAGAGAGCTTAAATGGCTTACTAAAAGACTTTCTTCAGTTCTTTGAACAATGTTTTGTTGTTGTTGTTGTTTAAAACAAGGTCTTGCTATGTGGTTCAGGCTGGCTTTGAATTCACTGTGTGGCCCAGGCTGGCCTTGAATTCACAGTGATCCTCCTGCCTCAGCCTCCAGAGTGCTGGGACAACAGAAGTGCGCCACAGTGTCTGAAGCTTCAGTAATTATTGGAGCCAAAATCTAGACTCTGGTTTTCAGAGCCAAGAGCTACACTCTCACCTATCATGATCTCTACTTTCTCCTACAAGATACTGATTGTGTTGCTCATGCCTGAAAGTGATGATTATGAAAAGCAATGGTTCCCAAACATTTTCCTCTGAAGCCAACTTTATTCTCTTAAAAATTATTGAGAACTTCAAAGATATTTTGTTATATGAACAATGCCCATTTACACTTATTTTATTAGAAATTAAAGCATGAACTTTCAAAATATTTATCAATTTATTAAAAAACTGTAAAAAATTCATTGCATGCTAACACAAACAACACATTTTAGAAACAGTATCTCCTTTCCAGGAAATTAATTAGTTAGAAGAGTAACACTGTGTTACACTTTTCCAAACCTTTTTATAATATGGCTTAATAAAAGATACCTGTTTTTCCATTCGTCTCTTATTCAGTCTGTTGAGACATGTTCTGTTTGTTGAATTACAGTATATAAAGAAAATCTAGCCACACATGAATATGTGGTTGAAGAAAGGAAAAGTGTTTCAATAGATATTTTTGATGATTAAGGCTATTTTTGATACTATATTAAAACCCAACAAATATTAAATGCTACTGAGATGTAAGCTTTAATGTGAAATATGAAACCATCATTCATACCAATGAATTTTTTCTCAGTTTAAGCGAACTATTCATCTGGTCATGCCTATGTGACAATCTCCATTGATCCTTTAGAAAATATCAGTTTACTTCAAAAACTGCATTGATTGTGGGGGCATGAGAATGTATCTCTTATCTGAGGGAATATAATTGACTGGAAGCCCCTGGACCCTCAGCCTTTGTATAAAGGTCGCACTTCCCGAGGGTGTCTCACCCAAGGTCTGAACAAAGCAAGACGTAGACCTCCTTAAACTGATGGTGTTGCCAGCAGAACTTGTCATGACTAGACAGAAGCCTTCCTAGAACTGTGTTACAGTGTTTTCCTTCCTCTCTCCTTCACAGGTGTCAGACCTGAACTATATCTGAGGGCTGTATCTGCCTTCCTGGCTCTCTCTCTTGATATTTCACAGATGCCTCTATCAATAAGTCTCTTGAATATCTACTCTCATCTTAGCATCTGCTCTCGTCTTGCTTTTCAGAAGACTAGAACTAATACAGAGATCTCTGAGTGTTGATACATTTCTTTATAAAATATAGAAACTCACTTTCTTAGGTATCAACAGTGACCTTGTCAGAGAAGTCTCAAAATATTGGGAAGTTGTCAAGCACAAGTGGGAGATGCAAATTCCCCAAAGTTTGGTGTTCTCTGAAAAATTTCAATTTATCATTTGATCATAGCGACAGACATTTTGGAATGCTTACTCCATTTCTGGAGTTTCTGCCAAATTCCGAGTGTTAACAATGACAGTTTACCTTTGGTTCTTTTAAATACAAATGATGCTACAAGAAAATTGCTGCAAGTTCACCTTGCAGCTCAATCAGAATAGGACTTTTTCTTGAGAAAATTACTTGTGATGCAGGTGTAGAAGTGCTTTTAATCTATCCAGCCTATTTTATTACATGAAAAATTAAACAGACATGGACTCAGGGTTCAACATTTAATGAAATTAATATGTTTTTAATGCTTTTCAAGGACATTCATAAGTGGAATTGTGACTGTATTTCCTGCAAGAGCAAGCACAGTGACCACTTGCTATTTCATTGCCACTGACCCGATTTAAGGTCTGACTGCAGTTGTTTCACTTTTGTTGTTTTTCAATCTGTGCAAAAGTCAACACAATGAAAAGACAAATGACTCCATAGTATTAATATAAAAATTGCCTTCACTTCACCTCCTCTAAAAGGTCTTACCATCTCTCACTAAGTTTCAAATACCTTACTCTGAAAAACTATTTCATGGAGGCATCAAATATTTCTTGAGAACCCAATAAGTATATTACATTTTTATAGTTCTTAAGGATGGAAAACATGAAGTACTTGTTTTCAAAGACCTATGGCTTTACAAATTACAAAATAAGTAGATCAGAGTTAGTAGAATATGCTCTAGGGGCAGAAGGAAAGAACATCATGGCTCTCTGAAGGTTCAGAGGAGTTCACACTAGGTAGGTGACACTTGAGGCAAGGAGTAAAGAAGAAAGATCTTATCTACAAAACAAAGGAGGCAGGGATTCCAGGGGGAGGAAAGAATGCCACATGAATGACAGACATGGTAAAGCTTGGAGTGGTTGTCCAACTATCTGTTTACACAACAGTAAAAGATATTATTTTAATGCGCTTAAAGTTTGCAAACGTTTCAGCTTTTTTAGAAGGTTGATGTCTGTGTCTTTACTCGAGTTAAGTGGACTGCTGAATGGTGTCCATCCTACACTGGCAGACACAGCCTTCCACTGTGAACCCTATATATTTTTTCCTTGTGGCTATACCTTTGTCGTGTACATCATTGTTTTGATTTTGCTCTTGTAATTTTTTGTTGTTGTTGTTGTTTGTTTTGGCTTTTGAGGCAGGGTCTCACTATGTAGTTGAGACTGACCTGGAACTCACTATGTAGCCCAGGCGGGTCTCGAATTCACAGCGATCCTCGTGCCTCAGCCTCCTACATGCTGGGATTACAGGTGGGCGCCACCACGCCCAGCCTGCTTTTGTAATTTAATAGGGCCAAAAGTAAGATATAAGAAAACTGGATTGATTGTCATTGATTAGGAATTATATTGTCCTCATATCCATGAAGCTCCAATGCCTGTATTCTACAGTGACTCAGAGCTGGTTTATTTAATATTTGTAAAAACAAGGATCTTGCAACCCATGCCCTTGTTTTTCTTAAGAAGCTTATGATTGCTAAACTATAAAAAAAGGATATTTTAGATCAAAAGCTGCAGTGCATATAAATGTACTAGTATAATGTGCATTGAATGTTTATTTACTAGGAAAAAGCTCTCTTAGTTCACCCAACAGATCACTATGATTCAGATGTTTCCTAACAGCCTCCTAGGGGACGAGTGCAATCTTCTCATTTAATCTTAATCACTGGCAATCAGGGAGATTTCACAACTGGGAAATATCACACACATTATTAGAAGAGTAATCATAAAATATAATAAAGAATGGGAAGCAATATATTCTTTTCTGTGCCAGAGAACTATGTACACTCACTTAAAATATTTAAAAATCTTTTCCTGTCACTCTTTCAGACTTACCAAGCTTGAATCTAAGTTGGTTTTTCACTAAAGGCCTATTATGTGAACTAGGCTTTGTTTTATATGCAAACTGAATGAATGGACATTTGTATTCAATTTTGTACATTTACTGAATATTTGGGGCCCAGGAAGAGTTTTAGCTTTTGTATTTTCTCTGTAAGTGTCTCTAGGGAAAAAAATTTCCACTGTTGTGTCAATCTAGCTTTTTTGTGACCAAATAGAAATTGTACCAAGAAAGACTTGTTTTCTGAGATTCCATTGCTGGATGTCTAAGGGCTAGGATACTCATTTTGCTTTCTCTGGTATGCTAAATACTTTTATAAATGGAAATTTTTTTAAGGTAAATGTAAACAGTAGGAAATAGGGTGAACAAGAGGCACTAAGGCAATCTCAGAGTATATGAAGAAATACATGGCAAAGAGAAAAAGTGTAGGCAAATTTCTATAGTTGCAAAAATATCTCAGTAGCTCAACACTATCTTCTGATGCTTCAGTTCTTCTCAAATGCATATACTGAAGCCTAATCCGCAAGAGGATATAGTATTAGGAGGTAACATTTTGGGGAGACGATTCACTCTGTCAGCATGAATTTCGATTAAATACTCATAAAAAGACCTCTTGACCCTTGCAACATATGCAGCTCAAAGACACCATCTACGAAGTGAGAAACAGGCCCTCACCAGACGCCAAAGCTTTCACCTGGCTTCCACCATTTGTTTTACATAAGATTTGAAATTAACCATTTATCTTTCTGAGCTTCAGTTTTCTATTTATAAATGCTTTTTAGTACATTTGATAGTTAGTAAACACCACACCAATATAATGGTTGACACAGAAGACACAGATAACAGCAAAGTGGAATTAGACGTGAACTACAAACTGGGCATTGCCTATAATCTGAGAACTTTGGGAGGCTGACACAGGGAGATCGCAAGTTCAAGCCCAGCCTTGGAAATTTAGTGAGACTCTGTCTTAAAACTTTAAAAAGAAGGCTGGGGCTGTAGCTCAGAGGGATAGCCCTGGGTTCAATCCCTATTACTGAAAATTAAAATTTAAAAAATTATAAATGGATACAACTTATTTCGGATCTAGTCTGCTGCTCAGCCTGAGCCATTTTGCTTGGCTTTTTGGAGAGTTATAAATCTTTCAGTATCCCTAGAAATAAGTAGTCTCTGTTGCCATGGTAGAGGATATTCTGCAGATATGAATTGTGTCTATATTGGGGGTCTAATTATGATCAGACTAGGATTCATATTCCACAACTATCTTTATGTTGCCACAGAAACAGACACAGCATCACGGAGACTGTGAATAAACTTTTATAGGCAATTAACTTCTCATCCTGTAACAATAGCTCCATGATCATAAAAATTTTTACTTGATTTAGTATAAAAACTGGGGAAGGGCATTCTTTTTAATACACCCAGCCTTTCTTAATGTATCTTTTTAAAAGAAAAAAAAGAAAAGACTGTGGTGGATTCTAAGAGTAGGGTGGAAATTCAGTGTTCTCTTATAGTAACTAAGATTTAGCTTTATTCCCTAGTTGCCTTGTCCTGCTTGGGCTAAGGTTGATTTCTTGAACAGTTTGCTGAAAACAAACAAAACTTGGCTTGGAGGGAGGTGTAATAGAGAAGTTAGACAAGGTCTATAGCTTCTGGATGATCTGTAAGGTTACAGACTCCCTGAACAGCGGCCATGGCTCTCAATGGACTGGCAATAAGAGGTTTGAAAGCTGAACTCTAAGAGAGGCCAGGTGGCCAACTTCTCCCTGATCTGTGATATAATCTGAACCTGATATGTTTTAATGTCTGGAGACATGACTGGGGCCAGCTTCATGGTTTCCTTTTCCTTTACCTGAAATATTTAACTTTTCATTTCTAATTGTAAGAGCTCTGTTCATATTTCTCAGAAACGTTGGGTGTAAATTTGTTTAAGTGTGAAAGTGTGTTCTCAAGGTACTTTTTATGATTCATTTTAGACATATCATTCTAAGATTTTTTTTGGTATATTTTTCTGTTATCCATTCATTCATCATTCCATGTATTAATTCAGAGTTAAAACTGAAACTCCACAAAATATGTGGAGTTTCATTAAAAATCTGATTCTTGATGCCTTGAGAAAGCCAGCCAAATTTCCAAATTTCCTGTTTCTTTAAATATTTCTTAAATAATGATGTCTATTGTACTTTTGTTAATTTTTTCATAACTAACAATCTGAAGTATATATTAGAAAATTTCTGTTAAAATAATAAAATATTTTTGTAAACATCTGTAAGGAATCCCAGAAAAGGAATCAATAGACTGAAATCTTCCCCCAGCTTTTCTGGCAAGCCATTGCCGCTTGTTTGCTGCTGAGACTTGCATGGCTCTTTGCTATTCGCAGACAGCAGATCATTGTCCTCCGGGTAACTCCTTACAGGGGAAAACCTTGACCCCACTGTTGCTCAGTGCTTCCTAGATGCTAAATTAGATGAAACAATTTTTATGGAGGAATCCCAGGAAGACATTCAACTCATATATTATTTCATTTACTTTAACATCTTCCCCCAGATGAAGCAAATTAGCATGAGTTACATAAATAGACTAGATCCTTTCCCCTCTGCAGAACTGCTTGGACTGGTATTATGCTACTGGGTGACACTGAAGGGCAGTTCAGGAAACAGTCTCGTAGGCCAAGTGTTGGTGGAAGAACTGAGATGAAACAACACATATTCTCTTTGCTTTTCCCTCAATTTTAATCAGGGAAATGGATTCTTGAGTTTTCTCCTATTTTGAGAATTCAACCCTCTACTAAGAAGGTACTGCCTTTGAAGAGCCTCTACTTGCCACAGAGGGAGGAAGAAAACAATCCCAGTTTTCCTCCCAAGAACAGAGCAGCATGTGTTCTTACAGGTGGTCGCATCATATTCGTTGCAGTTGCACTCTTTACATAGACTCTTTTTTGGCTGCCAGGACTGATTCCTGAATTCATTTTTCTGATTTCTTTAAGGCTCTTGGCACTGTCTTTGTCCATTTGGCTTAGCTAGTTTTGCCTCCACCACATCCGCTGGTATGAACGTATTCATTTGCTCGGCATCACATGGACTCTACCTGGAGACACACTTGATTTCATTCACTTACAATATTGTGGCAGTTGATTCAAGACTTTGGTGGATTTTTCTAGGCCTTAAATTTTTATCACTATTTTTTCCTGAAACTTTACTTTGTTTCTTTGAGAAGACTGCGGAATATAGATTTGGGCTGTAGCACACTGATTTTTAGGGGCAGTCTTGGAGCCTACCCACTTTCCTATTATTCTGACCTTGTGTACTCATGGTTACTATGACAATTAATCCTTGTGCAGTACTTTTTTAGGATTTTCAAACACAGCTTTGGAAGGGGGCATGGTATTAACAGTGATATATATTTGTATAGAGACAAGAAGATCTACCGCAAAATCTCCTGAGTTGCTATTGAGTGGAAAAATTTTCTCAAGAAAGATGCCAAGGGGTTAAGGCTTACCCATTCCTAAAAATAGTCGCATTATGTTCTTCCCTCAAAAAGAAGAGATGAAAGTAGTCTAGATAAATATTGCATCCAAGTTAAGATTTTCAATCCTGAGTTATGCAGCTGAATAAAATCAATTGAAAATTCCCTGTTGATAGTATGTTTGATTTCTATTAGTGGAAGATCAATAGATATATTTGAAGAGAAGATAGGGAAATATTCTGCATTAATTCTCAAATCTATGAAGTTCTATCATCATATTACATTTAAGATAGAAATGAATTTCAGCTTGATATTTTTAAAGCTGTGAATAATAACGTCGAGTTTGCTAGAGAGGGATATTCTTTAAATTCACTGAAGTATGTTTATTTGAACAAAATTTATCCACATCAAATATTGTGATACTGAAGAATAGAAACAATTAGTCAACTATCCACTTGGCTACAATTAACAGCAGTTTAAGGGTGGCTAACTTTTCTGGGTGGCATTTTTATCAATTGTTTAATTTTTTTAATGAAACTTAAAAGATTTGACTTCTCTCTTGGTGGTTGAAAACTCTGGTTAATGTTTAAATGTTAAAAGCAAATGTTACAGTAAAACGTTCCTTGCCAGTAATTCCACTCAAAATACTCCTCCTGGATTTGAACTCACTTATCCCATAGTTCTTGGTACATTCTGAGAAACAGCTATGGAAGTCCTCTTTTGTAAACATTTTTATAAAGAGTGGCCACAAATACAGCGAATGCTGCTGCTTACTGAAATGACAGAACCAAGACAGGCTCATAAAAACATTGCGTTGTATCCTAAACCAAAGATCTGGCACTGTGTGATTTCTGCCTCTTCCTCAAAGTGAAAATGACCATAGAAGGGAAACATTTTGAATGGTTTCAGAACATCAAGGAGGCCACAACTGCACACGGAAAGATACTCATTGAAGAGGACTTTCAGACCTGCTTCAGAAAGGGGCAAGAGCAATGGAATAAGTGTGTTTAAGTGAGGAAGAATATTCTGAAGGAGATAATGGCAATGTGTCTCTTACTGTTACATGTTTTTAACATAAACTTTCACTATAAGTTTTGGACAAATCCTATCTGAATAAAGTATATTGATGAAATGCTGGTTTGCAATTTTCTACTTCAATAAAATCCTTTCTACCTCTTAAATATAACTTTGTTTTTTTCCATTTTTTTGTAAAAGGAAACTTATGACCTGAAGTTTCTCTCTGGAGTGGACGACAATTTAGATTTCTAGTTTTAGAAGATATACTTAAAGGGAAGCAAGCTTGAGGTTTAAAAGAATACATAAAAATTAAAGATTTGGAGTACGAAAGTTTGGTGAAGACCAGTTTGAGATGATGTTAGAAGACAAACAAACAAAAACTTTAGGATGTTAAAGAATGGGGACTTAGATGAATGTGATGAGGGTGTATCTTATATAGGTGGCCATGAACTCATGTTCTATGTTCAACAATGGCTAAAAGACTAAGTTATGTTAAGAAGGAGTTTCTTCAAAAGATTGAAGTGAAATTATGATAATAATTACTGACTTTTTTCCTAAATGGAGATATTTCAACCTGGCCTTGATCTCTCAACTCTCTGCTAATATACTTTGATCCAGCCAAGGTGGTACTTTTCAATCTGAAGATGAGACAGTGATTAGGAAGAGAGCTGTTACAGTTAGAGAGCTCCGCCTCTTTTGCTCACCTTGGACCATTTGCAAAAGCCCTGCAAAACAGCTCCTTTACCTGCACCATCAGTTTTAATAACCCTTACCTTATAATATGTCTTTTTTTTTTTTTTTTTTTTTTTTTTTTTTTTCTTGG
>NW_022900941.1:28400822-28412040 GCF_012274545.1 Fukomys damarensis | reverse complement strand
TTTTTTTTTTTTTTTTTTTTTTTTTTTTTTTGGTACCAGGGATCAAACTCTGGTTCTTGCACTTGCAAGGCAGGCAGCAGAACCATTGAGCTAAATCCTCTGCCCCTACTTGCCTTATAATATGTCTGAAAGAAAGAGCCTTAAGGATGAAGTAATATAAATTGGGCATGTTGCTTGATATATAATAAGTATTCTGAATATTCTAGTTCCTTCTGTATTTGACAGAGGAATTTCTAAGCATTTAAGTGACATAATCATCCTGTGACATATCTGAGTGGTGTTTGGTGACGTAAAGCATTGAAAGTGTTAAATTGAGATCAAATAATGATGAAAGGTATTGTGAAGAAAGATCCAGAGCAAATTTTGATTCAGAGACAAACTTCTTTAGAATGCTGAACACACAGAAACACATTTTTGATTACAACAAACAAAGCAAATACACCACAAGATCAGAGCCCTTCAACAGGTTAGTGTAGCCAAAGGTCTGGGGAGCATCTCCAGCCCAGCTCAACTAAACCATCCAGGATTTGTGAGATGCCAGCAGTGATAGCAGGTGCTGTCCAAATCAGGAAATGTGAATCAGAAAGAGGATGTGTTCCCAGAAGGGCACACCCTCCTTAGCCCGACCATTTGTGGTGTTTATTTTAAACAAGAAGAAGCCTGGTACCTGCTTGTAGATGACAATGCATAATTTCAAACTATAGAAAATAATAGTTCTGACTAGGTAGTTAGGAGGCCCTCATTTCTAGGTTGATTTTTCCACTGATGTGATAGAAAAGCTTAGCAAGACACAGAAATGGTCATAAAGTCTTGGAGTCTCAGTTCCCTGTAATGAATAAAAGGTTTGAAAATGACACCTGAGGTTTCATCATTTTAGTCTGTGACTGCACATTTGTGATTTCTAAGTGTTTCCTTAGAGATTTATACCTTGCTAACAGTATAGAAAACATGACATTCTCTTCTATTCCTTTTTCACACAAATGTGTGTTAAAATTACAACTAGAATACTTACTATATAGGTCCCCAAGTTATTTAAGTAATACCAGCTAGTGAATCAACAGAGTTAATAGTTAAGATATAGGGCTAAAACTTATAATTTAATTCACATTTATTTCTTATTGTAAAAAATCACACATTTCAAAATGTATGAGAGATATATGCCATATTTTCTCTCAACATTGAATATAATAGTTGATATTTTTTATTTTCAAATGGGAGAAGTCAAACTCGTATACTGTCTTAGGTCATACCTAAAAGCACTAACTATCATAACAGTTGGCAGAGCCCCTTTTGAGATTTGTAGAAAACATCCAGGCACAAAGACATATTGTTATTTTTTACTTAGAAATATTTCACTCTGTCTTAATAAATAGAGCAGAATGATGGAACTTGTCTCTTGTTCAGATTTTTCTTTGGTCATGTATTATCCAAAGAATTGTGAAATAAGTATTTATTTTCCCTCTTCCCAATGTCCTCAGACTGTGGAATGTTGGGATTCATGCTGTGAATGCTCTGAAAATCAATTATTGTCAGATTCTGTTTTCAGGGCTGCCAGACAATATTTTGGCTCAACTTCAGTCCATTTGGAACACAGCTGTTAAGTTGTTGACAAAAACTAAGGAAATATGAACATGTTCCACCCTTTCAAAAATTGCATTTGTTGGCAACCAACACCATGGATTTGAAATTTTCTTCTTGGAGAGTGAATTAGTACCACTCTGTGGCATCCTTTTGGGCTGAACTAGTCTTTCTTGTGTTCCAACCCACATGCCACCCTTCATTCACCACTTGGGATGTTGAGAACTTACTTTTGATCATGAACTTAAGCTTTAAGTTGCCCTGTTAATAACTGCCCTGTAATTGCAAGTTTCCCTGGGATCTCGTGTCTCATTGGTCTCCCTACTTCTCCATTTGTCTGAAAACTACTGTGACAAATCAGCATTGATTTATCTTTAAAGAGTTAGTGTTTATATTATACTATATGATTTTCTTTGCAGATAATAGACAAATTTTATTCAATTAAACAATAGTATGCTACTATTTTAGAAAAGAGAAAACATCTACTTATTTTTAAACTAAAAGAAATATCAATGGAAAGGTAAACCATGAAATTTATAAATTTAGCTATGAGGTGGGAAAGAATGATAGAGTGGAGAGGTTAGAGTTGTCTAACTATATGTTGTTTGTTGATTTGTATTTGGACTTCTGTGAATATTCACTTAATATCAATATAAAATGAAAAAAATATTAAAGATGTTTCTAAAAAATTGAAATAAAAAGGAAATAAATGAATTTGTTCATGTGTCCAGTAGTCAGTGCTGCCTAATAAATTTATGTGATGATAAAGATGTTTCTGTACCTACTGTTCAAGATATAGTAGCCCTAGTCACATATAGTCATTGAACTACACTTGAAGTACAGCTAAAGTGACTGAGAACCTAAATTTTAAATTCTGCTGAATTATTTTAAATGAAACTTTAAATAGTCATATATACCTAATAACCATTATGCTAGACAATACCCAAAACAGGGTAATCTCCCAGACAGGAAGTACTCTAAATGATATTAACATTAAGCAGTTTGTTTGTATATTCATAGTGGGGTAAAACTATACAGGAAAAAAGAACTTGAAATATTACACAATGTTAGATAATGATACTGATGGCGATATTGGTATTATTATTATTGTGAGTGCTTTAGGTATATATTGTGAGATAAATCCAATGAAGAATTATGTTTATGGTTTTGAGAATCCAGATATTTGGCACGATTTAAAGGAGATTCAGGTTGAAGATTGGTAGGGTTAAGATTTCTGAAGCATTTGTAGACACTCATAATGTACGTTTTCTTAAAACAATCACTTCCGATGTGTCCACTGCAACAATCAAGAAATAGTGGTCCAACAAGTAGCAGCAATTCCTCTTATACTCAGATTATGGTCTGTAACATCTTTCCCTCTAAAAGTAATGAGGACTCATTGTAAAAATAGGCAACTCAGAGTTTGAGGAAGGAGACTTATAAGATAAATAAGAATGTCGTTCCGTAATGAAAAATAGAGTTGCTTTCAAAGACTAGTAGGATTATGTCAAAAAGACATAGAACCAATTTGAAAGATTTCCACTCACAAAAGAAGAAAAAATTCTGCACCAATATGGATAATGACTCCAACGGACTGGAAAAATTCAAATATATTTATGTCTAACATTTATAATGATATTTGAGAAGCTCATATCTTTGAAGATGTTAAAGAACAAAAATCATTATTTTAAAAAGGTAAATATCAAGCATTTATTCTGCTTTTTCTGTGTAGACTGTACTTCATGGTAACCAAAAAGTACATGAAAGGAAGTTTCCCTTTGAGTTACTCTTTTAGCTAATGATGAAACAATAGTCAAATTAGAACATTATTGTTTTCCAGCAGCTGATGTAGAATATAAGTGATGATCATTCCTGGGTAATAACATCTCAAAATGATGAAAGAAGTATACTATGATGGATATGCTGCTTTTTATTTTATGTATTTTAGTTTTGATTAATTTTTTGTTTACTGAAATAACCTTCAATAGAAATGCAAGTGGGGATATATATCCCACTTGTATGTATGTATGTATGTGTGTGTGTGTGTGTGTGTGTATATATGTGTGTGTGTGTGTGTGTGTGTGTGTGTGTGTGTGTGTGTATGTATGTATGTATATATAGCTTGCAAAATTAAAAATTAAAACAAGCAGACCAAACGTGTAATCAAATTCAAATACGGTGAAGCTTCCAGATCTATGTCAATTTATGGAAACTACAGGAAACAAAAAGTCCAGTAAAGGATCTCACGGATGCAACAGTTCTGCAGGTGCACAATAATGGATCAGACTACGGAGCAGCGCAGCATGGATTGGCAAACAATAGCTTGTGGCCCAACTTACGCTCTTTGCCTATTAGTTAGTTGTTAGTAATGTCACACTGGAACAAGCCTTACCCATTTATTTACATATTATTTTAGTTTCACTTTATTTACATATTATCTTGGTTTTACTCTTGAAGAACAAAGTTGGATAGTTCCAAGAGAGATCACATGGCTTTCAAAGCATAAAACCTTTATACTTTGGTCATATAGGGAAAAAGTTGCTAACTTTGGCTTAACCTGATAAATTATCTAGTTTTATTAACAACCAGAATAATAAAATATACTTCAAGGAAAAAAATGGCTATTCACAGAATAGCTTATAGAACAGGTGCCACTTAAGAGTCTTACCTACCTATCACAATATAACGACTTCATTTAGATCTTGACTCCAGCAAACATATTATAAAACAACTTCTTTTTTTTTTTTTTTTTTTTTTTTTTTTTTTTGGTACTGGTGATTGAACTTGGGTCCTTGCGCTTGTAAGGCAGGCCACCGAACCGCTGAGCTAAATCCCCAGCCCTAAAACAACTTCTTAAAAAAAATCAGAATAATATAAGTATTGCTTAGACGCTAAAGATTTTAAGAAATTTTTGGAGATTTTATGGCTATGCCACTACAGTTATATTTAAAGAGCTCTTATGTTTTAGGTCTATGTTCTGAAATGTTTACGGAAGAGATGGTATGATATCTGGGACCTGCATCTAAATGATAGAGGAGACCGTGTGGTTAGGAATAGAGATAAGACACAGTTTGCCTTATATTGGTATTTATTGAGAGTAGTAATGAATGCATAAATTAGATTAGGGATACTATTTTCTTTGATTTTCTTATAACTTTGAAAATGTCTACAGTAAAAAAATTAAACGTCTTTTTTCTTGCAATTACATAGTAATGGAAGAGAAAGAAGTAATAACTAAAATAAGTAACTAAATATAGACAGTAAATTAGATGTTAGACATAATTTAATGTAAAACAGCTGAAATTTGAGGAAAGGGCTGTGAAGTGTTGACAGAAAGGTGTTGAAATCCTTGAGGGGCTGACATAGATTGCATGGTACGTATTCTATGTCCCCCACAGGACCAGGATGGAGTTGGTTGCCCTCCAGTGCAGCACACTGGGAAACTAAGTGGGCCGAGGGACATTTGCCTGCATGCACTCGAGAACTAGACTCTCTGGATTCAAATCCCAATTCTGCCATTTACTCCTTGCATGACTTGGGCCAGGTGACTTAATCTGCCTGTGCTTCAGTTTCCTTGTGGTATATAAGACAGTGATAAATATTTCAACAAAATATTACTGACATGGGAATTGATGCTGAAAGTCTTTTTAAAAATTAACAGCCTTCTTATAAGCACTGTAAGTGAATTTTCAATATTCTAAAGCAGTGGTTCTCAAATTTTAATGCACATCAGAATCACCTAGAAGGCTTGTTAAAATACCTGCAGTTGAGCCACCCTCCCAGTTTCTTACCCCACAATTTTTTAATTCAGGAGGACAGGTGTGGAGCCTGATGCTTCACTTCTCTGAACAGATTCACCAGTGAGGATGGTGCTGGAGGTTGGAGATTCTGCACTGTCTGTTTTGGTGGGAACAAAAGAGAAAGAAAAATTAACACACCTGACAGCCGATTTTATAAAGGAATCATTTGTTTACCTGATATTCATATAACATAGAAAATGTCATTTTTATATTTGCCACAAGGGAGAAAGTTTGAGTTTCCTTTTCTTGGCTTTTATGACTGAATGAAGGAAAACTGCTTTTGGGGTAAAAATGACATACCAGCTGCAGATTATTTTTCCCATTCTTTTTTTTTAATTAAAAAATTCAATGTAGCCAGACAATTTCTCACCTACTCATCTCCATCTAAAACAAGACGCCATCTGTTATGTATCCACTTAATCAGTACCGTGACACGTTGGAGAACACTCAGGTCTCTGATACCATACACCACTCTCCAGGAGTTTCTGACTAGACCTTGGGAAGGTCCTGATCAGAGGCTGAGAGGACAGCTGGCCATTAGTCTGCAGCTGGATTCAATCAGAGAAGATGCCCCCCAAGGACTCCCACCAAAAAAGCAGGGTCAAACAGTCTGGCCAAGATAAAGCTAGAAAATGAGTTACCTGGTGTCTGGGAGGATTTTGAGTTTGATTTACTTTTCAGGAAGGTTATCTTTCAAAAGCAAGTTTCTTTTCTCTTTGTATCCATCAAATATGAGCTGGGGATGTGCAGAGTTTTCAGCATGACCCCAATCACTGCCTGGGCTGTCACTGGGGTGCTGACTCACAGACAGAATGCCTTCACACATGGAAGGGAAGTTCTAATTTCTTTCCCTGCTGGTCTGAGGTGGCCTGCAGACTAAAGCCACATGATCCGGACCACTTCAGCTTGTTAGCAGCTCCTGCAGCTAACAAGGTCTCTCATCTCTTTGCCTGTTAATAAACTATTTGAGTTCAAGAGCAGAGAAAACAGGTGGGCATTTGAAATGAGAAGAAAAAAATCACCCAGAGCAAAAAAAAAAAAAAAAAAAAAAAAAAAAAAAAAAAGTACAGAAAATTCAATGTTATAAGAAAGGATAAAAGGGGAACTGTATTTTGTAGAATCTAGTCAGGGGCAATGAGGTTAGGAAGTGAACTTTCAAGAAATATTGTAGATAATTTTATTTCATTTTGGGTTTAGAGTGGAGGAAATGAAGAATGAATAGTAAAATATGGAAAAGGAAAAGGTATGCAGAGGATAATAGCCTTAAACATTTTTAGGGCTCATAATCTATTTCATGTTTCCAAAATTTCTCCATTAAAAAGTAAAAGCAGTATATATAATTAAAAAAAACTACAGAAGAAGTTTTCAAATTTTCCTGAATAATTCACATGTAATTTTGGGAAAAGAGAAAAATTTGCTGTTTTTTAGTGAGCACAGTACAGAGAACAAAATAAGCTTATAGAATCCATTTCTAGAATGCAAAAGAAAAATTGTTTATTGAAGGAATAAGTAGGAGATAAGACATATCTGACATATTCTTCATATTTATTCTTTTCTTGCCTTCATTTATTAATCTGGAAAATGTTTATGAGTACCTAGTATATGCTAGGCACTCCAAGAATCTATGAATTTAGAGATGAATACAATAGATAAGAAATCTGTAAGCAAATTTTAGTAAACAAAATAATACCAAGAAAATTTTGTTGAAATTGTGTGTGTGTGGTGTGTGTGTGTGTGTGCGTACACACACACACACAGTTCTTTTAAGTCAGAATAGCACTATGTAGTCAGTATGGCCTTAAATTTATATAGTCCAGGCTGGCCTCCAACAAATGGCAATACTCCTGCCTTAGCCTCCGGAGTGCTGGAATAACAGGTATGCACCACCATGCCTGGCCTGAAATGTATATCCTTGAACCCAAATTCAACATCCTGATCTAGTATATTTGTGAAAGAGCCTACTTTTAGATATAAGTTTAGATATAAATTCAGGTGATTCTTATACAAGGCTATACTCTCACAGGTCTCCCACTCAGACCTAAAGTGTCAACTGTTCCTCACAGGCATCCAGAGCACCTATCTACTAGCTCAGCTCTTTGCCCAAGGTACCAGATTGCATATTCCAACCATTTCCCAAACTTTTACAAACCTGGCCTAAGGAAACCAAGTGCTACATAAGAAATAAGCGATGTTAACCTTAAGTCCAAACTTCTAACAGTACGTTCTTACTGCCACAATCAGCCTTCCTTCTAGTTATCAAAGAGGGAATTGGAAGTTCACCCTAAACTCATCCCCTTCTCCTTCCTCCTACAAGCCAGTTGGTCTCTCACATGCTTCAAGTGCTATTGTATAATATTTAGTGTATATTTCTGAATCATATTTACTTTAGGTTGGCCCCATTAGCCACCTCCTTCACTATTTCCAGTCTTCTAATTACTCTCAGAATCTCTACATTTCAGCTCTGTAGTCTACTTTCCATGCTGCTTCCAGTGTGATATTTGTAAAGTGTAAGAACCAGCAATGTGATGACTACCTTACTTGTAGTTCTTTAATGACTCAAAATCACCAGCTTAACAAAAAATCCATATTTTATGGAAAGGTTAAGTTAATTTGTAATCTGGTTGGCTCTCTGACCTTTTCTTTGAACACTCTGCAATTCGTCCATTGCTCCATCATACTGTGAGGTTTGTGAGGTTCTTGCTCCTGTTCCTCCATCTGACTAAAATGGCCTTTTTCATCCTCTTGTTTACTTGATGGTAACCTACTCGTCTTTTAGCACTAATTTTCCTATAAAATTTCTATGAAACCTTTCTCCACCTTACCACTCCACACAGAATTGACTTCTCTTTGTGCCCATGTATTACCTAACACATGCCTCTTTTGCAGCAGATGTAAATCTTAAGACATATTTTTTTCCATTTCTGTGCCTCACTTGTGTAGCTCTGTAAGCTTGTCTTGACTTGCATGATAACTTTTATCATATTGTTTAGGGTATTCCTGCTCTTAAATGAACAAATGAATGTGTGGACGAATAAAAAATAGTAACTCAGAGAATCATATCATAGGTCCTGGTAATTGCTTAAGGGATGTAGAAGCAAGCTCATGGCTCGGTGTATAGTAATATATTGAGTTTTTGTTACAATATATTTTTTGAACAGGAATGTCATTATTTTATAAGCATCATAATGTACTTTGAGTTGTTCTTCACCTATTTAGAAATAGGTTCATATTTTTCTTTCTACATGCAACCAAATATCAGGACTCACATGTAGAGTGTTTGGCAGATGATGATAACCTTTGAATTGCTGAGGTCCTTTATATTTACAGGATGTTTTGCCATGCATAACCGTACTTGTTTGATGCTTGGCAGTTTTATGAGACAGAGCAAAATTTACTGGCCAGTACATGCTAGCAGACATCCTTGTGTCTTTGCAAGAATCGCTTCCTTACAAATGTGGTTGACCCTTCTATACTCTCACCAAAATAAGTCTTCAGAATCTATTCAGGAAAATTGTTAAAGGGGAAAAAAATGATGATTATTTTCCTCTGATCTTTTCATGATAGGCACTACTTTATTGTACCTGAAAAAAAAATAATGAGAGAAGCAAAAATTTACCTCCAGGTAAAAGTGTCTTTGAATAAATCTTTTAGAGACTCCAGATGCTTAAATGCACATTTAGAGTAGTAGTTTTACAAAGATGTTTTCAAATAGAACTGTTTTGCCCTTGTTTTATTCCTCAAAATAATTCCCACACTGAAAAATATAAATCCTGACAATTACCTGAATAACAGGAGAAATCTTCCTGTACCTAATTGTCAGTTGAGAGAAATGCAATTGTGTAAATAACTCTTTAAAAAGACATCTGTCTTTTCTGTACCTTAAGGTTTAGAATTATGTCTCTTGATATTTGAAGCACCAGCCTTGGGTTGTTTAAATTCAAGGACCTCATCCATATAGAACTGGGAATTGCCAAGATATTAATACCCACATTTTTATGACACATTCTAAAGTCAATAGGAAAGAGGTTTCTGAATAAAAGCCTTAAAATTACCTTATGAATTATTAATTACAGAGTACATTACCTTTGAATTATAAAAGCCCAGAAAAATGGAAAGGAGAATTGAAAAACATCAATCTCAGGTTCTTTAAAAATGTAATACCAATCATTTGAGCAGTGTACAAATCTTTTATTAAAGATAAAAAGGAGGTGATACGTTTTTATTAACTGGAGGATATGTTCAATCCACATGATTAAAAATCTCATTACTAACTCAAGTCAGGAAAGTGATTTATTACTGAAGCAGAATGGGAGGCATTCGGTTGTCCACAGCAGCGTTTATCAGAAGTAGAACTATCAGTTTGTATCTTTTTAGCATGCTTAATATTTTTTAAAGGTAGCTTTGCCATCTGTTTGAGGAATTGAAGATATTTTTCCAAAGTTGGCAAACTACCTTAAAGCAAAACATTAGCTGTTTTTTCATTTAGTTTAAAGTTGTAAGTCTTAGAAGTTAAGAATATATCTGTTCTCATGAAGCGAAGGTTTCCAGTGTAAAGGAAAAAATGTTAGAGCACAATTTAATTTCTAATGTCAGTATTTTTTGCTTGTTTATTTTTTTTTAAATTATGGCTCATGAATATTTATTATCGGAGGAGAATTGTGTTTTTTTTCCTTTGGAAGAGGAAAGACAATGTCATGTATATTTGCAGTGCCAGAGAGATCATTGTTATCTTTTAGATAATTTGATTCGTATAGTTGTTAGCATTTTGTTTTTAAGAGAGATTATGTAATTGCCTTCTGAATTATTTCAGACTTCCTCAGGTTTTAATTGAATAACTAAATTATTATATTTAGAAAATAGTCCCTCATTATTAACCTAATTATTTAGCACTGATGCTCATTTGTTCTTATCTATAGTATAATGAAATAAGCTCCTGGATGGCAGCAAAAGTGATAGTTGATGACAATAAGATGTGCCCTGAGGACTTGGAAGAGAGCTTAGAAACTGGGTAAGATTTGACTTGAGTGAGGAGGAACAGCACTCTCTTAACAGGTTCACTCAGCAGAGGAGGGTGAGCTCTATGTGTTGGAGAGATGGTGAGGAAAGTAGCTGGGGCATAATAAGTATACACTCTTGGCTCATTGAGAAGTTCAAGCAACGGATTCGGATTAGCTAGCGCTAAGCATATATGGTGCTAGGTATGGAAGATTATATTATGTTGGACTGAAGTTTCAGGAAACCAGTGGAACTTATAGAAAAAGAAACATAAAGAAAAAAAAATAAAGAGCTATTATTCAGTGGGCAGTAGGCAATGGGATCTAGACACTACAAATTGAAAAGTGCTGGCCGGGCGTGGTGGTGCACACCTGTAATCCCAGCACTTGGGAGGCTCAGGCAGGAGGATCGCTGTGAGTTCGAGAACAGCCTGAGCTACATAGTGAGTTGGAACTTATAGAAAAAGAAACATAAAGAAAAAAAAATAAAGAGCTATTATTCAGTGGGCAGTAGGCAATGGGATCTAGACACTACAAATTGAAAAGTGCTGGCCGGGCGTGGTGGTGCACACCTGTAATCCCAGCACTTGGGAGGCTCAGGCAGGAGGATCGCTGTGAGTTCGAGAACAGCCTGAGCTACATAGTGAGTTATAGGTCAGTCTCACTACATAGTGAGACCATGTCTCAAAAAGACAAAAAAAAAAAAAAGAGCTATTATTCAGTGGGCAGTAGGCAATGGGATCTAGACACTACAAATTGAAAAGTGCTGGCCGGGCGTGGTGGTGCACACCTGTAATCCCAGCACTTGGGAGGCTCAGGCAGGAGGATCGCGGTGATCGAGAACAG
>NW_022900941.1:28367908-28400653 GCF_012274545.1 Fukomys damarensis | reverse complement strand
AAAAAAAAAAAAAAAAAAAAAAAAAGTGCTGCTAGTTAAAAAAAACCTTGAGAGAATTTATTATATAATTTATTATATAATTTGCATGTCCTTTGGAACCCGATTCTTGCAAATGCTTATAGTTTCATTCCAAGAAGCCAACATTTTAAAGACAGAATTCTTCAGTTTTTCTCCCACATATTCTCCATCCTCTGCAATACTAAGACATTCTTGGATTGAGGTTGTTATGCTATTGCACAGATCTTAAGGAGCACTTAGAAGGTCTTGTTTTAAGCCTTGCTTTTGTGTTTTCTTCATGGAGAGCCAGGCATAAAATTCCCCAAGGGCTCTATTCTTTTTGCAAGGCAGGCGGTGGAACCACTGAGCTAAATCCCCAGCAAAAGCTCTATTCTTTAATAGAAGTCTTTTGATTCTTCCCATTTAGGTTAGGGACAGCTGAGATTTCACCTGTATGTCAATTTATGAATGCCTTCAGAGATTGCTTGCCTTAATTATCATTAGGGGACCCCTAGTTCTAAGGCTACTTTGGAATTTGAATTCATAACTCCATTAATATTAAGAAGTAACTACCATGCTACAAACTGCCAGTATCATAATAAAAAAAAACACTCAGAACTTGCAAATATTTTTCTCCCTCATTTAAGAAAGTATAATTTAACTTAAGAATGGTTGCCATAGATATGATCACATTGACGAGATTTTTGGCACCGCTGTATATGTGTGTATCTTTTCTGACTTATATAGTGCTTTCTGAAAAAGAAAGGTCTGCAATGTTTCATGTCCATCTATCCTAATTTATATATATATTATGTAAATGTGTGCATATGCTTAAAAAAAAGAAAAAAATTGTACTTATAAAACAAAATGCCTGCAAAAAAGTATCACATTTCTTCAAGCTGTTTGTACCCTTTTGAGTATTTGAGTTTAGACAAATGCCTTTTCCCTGTTTCTTTCTTCTTCCCTGTTTCTGTATTTTTTTTTAAACTGGTGCATTCTTTTTCAATGAAAACAAGGGAGCAAGGGATTATTCTAGCCATTGAAATAGAAATAGTGTGTGAATCTGACAGCTGGAGCTTGGGTGTGAGATATTGCAATTTTTGCTATAGGGAAAGGAGATAAAATGAAGGCTTGAATTTCATAGCAAAAGGGGCTAACTAAATAGCAGCTGTTAGATGTAAAATCCCTGCTGAAGATTAGAAAATGGTGGGCTTAGGTCTTCCAAAACCTAAGGAGATGGAGGCAAGGGTTGGGGAATCATGTTGCTTTATTTGAAGTTTTTTCCTCCCTTTTGTAATTCATGACAATTGCTTCCTGGGTATAGCACTCACTTATAAATTTTCTTCACTTGGCTAGACTTAAAATATCTGCAACCTTAGAGTTTTTAGCTTGCAGGAGCTGAATACTATGGATCCATTACATGAGAGAATACACATTTTGGTGTTGTTGAAATTCTTAACATTTTAATGGGTTTGGTTCCAAATGTTGGGAGATAATGTTATAACAAGGTTGACCTCCACATAAAAATAAGAGATTCTTTTCTGACTAACACTTAGCTGATGACTTTTTAAGTACATATTACTGCCTGATATTACAGACTTTTGAAATATGTCCTTTCTCTCCTACCAGCTGGGTATGCTCAGCATACTTCTTTTTTCTCCTCTTCCACTATTGGAACATTTCCTATAGTCCAATCACAATGCATTTTTCTCAGTTCTTCAAATGCAGCTGGTTATGTCTTGCTTCTAGGACTTAAAGACCAATAAAAAATGTAGAAAATGATTGAGTTCATTCTTTTACTTTTCCTCCAATGTAGCCATTGCCAATAGTTTCTTGTGTGGTCTAGTGAAGTGGTTATCATGGTGGGCTCCCTGACAGAGCTCCCATTTTACAAGTCAGTATCAGTGGCTCTCAAATTTTTTGGTAATAGAATCCTCCTAAACATTTTTGAGGACCAACAAAAAGCTTTGATTTATTGGATTAAATCATTCAATATTTACCATAGTAAAAATTAAAAATCAGAAGGATTATTAATATTTAAGTCACTTAAATCTAATAGCAACAAATCCATTGCATATTAACATAAATAACACAAATTATGTCAAATAAATATTCTAAGACAAAAATTTATCATTTTTCTCAAATGATAGCTCCATAGATTTTATTCTGTTATTGTAAACTGTATGAGTCTAATACTTTGGAATTATTTGAGGCTTATTTTATAGTCTGGTATATATTCTGTCCTGGAGAATCTCCCATGCATATTTCAAAGAATATATATTCTGCTGTAGAAAGTTTATGCTGTACTACTATACTGGTGGCTGTTAAATCTACTTGGGTTAAAGGGTTGTTCAAGTCTTCTTTCCTTGTTCATCTTCCTCCAGAGTGTTTCTGTTCACTATTAAAAATAGGTTAAGGAATTCCAGCCATCGTCACTGAGATGGTTATTTCTCCTTTAGTACAGTTTTGCTTCATTTATTTTGAATTTTGTTGTTGTTAAGTACATGTATTTTTAATGTCGTGATACATTGTGACAATTTCCTGAAAAACTGACACTTTTATCATTATAAAAAGTCCTGTCTTTCTCTGGGCAGAAAGAGACTTTCTCCTTAAAGTCTATTTTATTTGACATCAGTATAATTACTCCACCTCTCTTTTGATTATTGCTTGAATAGTGTATTGTTTTCCATCTTTTTATTTTTGTTGAATTTGTGCTATTGCATTTAGAGTGTGTCTGTTGGAGACAAACTTTAATGGTTTTCCTTCAGCTGAGCCTAGGGCCGTTCCTTTACTACACTGCAGTGTATAGGCAAGTATTACCTACAGAGCTTCCATCCTTAGAACAAGGCAGTGACTTGATACATATTTGTCAAATAAACAAAATATAACCCAACCTATTAAATGTTATTGTTGAATGTTAAACAAAGTACAAAACAATCTACGGCTAGGATGTCAAAAATTACATGTATCTAATTATTGACAACATACCACCTGTCGTTTTAGTTAATTTGAAAGTATATACAAGAACGCACTTCTGAATTCAAAGCAAGAGCTTCTGATGAACCACTCTTTAATAAAAGTAATGAGAACATTGGCGCAACTTGTCAAAATCAACTTTCTGGTTGTGGTGGCTCATGCCTGTAATCACAACACTCAGGAGGCTGAGGCAAGAGGATTGCTGACAATAGAGGAGTTTATGTTGTTTTGACCCATTTCAATCTCTCAATCCCCTGACCCATGGTGGTCTTGGAAGCCAGACAAAAGGCTCCAGGGCAGAACTCCTTGGCATGTTCAAAGCTCAGCAAGGAGGCTTGTGTTAGTGGAGTGAGTGAGGAGATCTCAGTGAGTCCAGAGACAATGCCAGAAGACGAGATGTGTAGAGTCCTGTAAACTTGTATGAGTTCTCGTAAATTTGGAATTTATTCTGAGGATGATGTGAAGTTATTGAGTTACACAAGTCGTATGGTCTAATCTATGTTTTAATGGGATTAATTCAGCCCTCCCCCCACAGTGGTTCATAATCATTAGTTTTGTGATTTTCTTAGTTTAGCATTTTTTCCTGCAGGGAATATATTTTGCATGTTAATATATTAAGAAGTTCTAGCTATGGATCTAATGTAATAAGGTCAGACCTCCCCACACACCTGTGTAAAAGGGTTTTATTAAAGACTTCACTGTTTTTCATATTCATTTATGGAAATCGTCTTTAAAGAAAACACTTCTAAAACAAGCCACGGTACTTAGGCTACCTTACAACACGTAAATAATTATTTGCCAAGTAGCAGCTTATTTATTAAGAAGAAGGCTAATTATCTACCCTTCTGTGTTTACATTTATAAGAAGAAGAAAAGACTGATCCTGAAACATTTTGTTGTCAATCAGAACATAACCTTAATGTTATTGCTTTTTAGCTATAATAATTATTTTCTACACATTTTGTCTAAATATATACTGAAAACATTTTCACCATAAACTCTCCTATTTCAGGACCAAACAAAATTGAAGTACCGAAATTAAACTGAAGTATGAAGAGCTGAAGAGTTGAGCAAATAGGCTGTCTAATATTAATCCTTAATGATCGTGTCAAGCATTCAAACCATTTATTCCAACCTGAGATTATTTCAATAGTTGTTTTTAAAAAATATTTCCAACTAATATCTGGGAATATTCAAGTTTTATCTTATCTATAACTATTTATGGATTTTAAGTCAAGAGCTCTGGAGTCACGCCATTGCTATCTCTGTTAAACCTACTTCTGTGATAGCCCTGAATCTCATATTTTAATATAATTCTATTAGAGAACACAGATTAATTTGTTTTACAAATTCAGAGATAGATTTTTTTGGGGAAAACGCAATGCAAATTTATGTAAATTGGAATGCATGTTTATGTAAAACAACATGTGATTATGCATCCCTAAATTTACAAGAAAAATTCTGCTAGTCTCTTAAAAAGTAAGGAAAATACAAATATACTCACAATCCCAGTTTGGACTAGGATCTTGTGAGAATGGTTTGTCTGGCATGTGGAAAGGCTCTCATGTGCCATGGCATTGGTTGAGGATTCTGTTTTCTTTGCTGAAACATGGTTTTCAGCCTGAGTTTCAGAGGATGCTGCCAATTTTATCTCCCCTTTTCTGCTTTTCTTTATTTCTGTGATGAAAGATCTAGATTTCCACTAAGTGATTCGAAACGATTTTGTGGGTTGTTAATTTTATAAATAAACATACACTGGTTGAGGCCAGTGCATTTGCCTTTTTTTCTTTTTAATGTACCGTCATGAAGGGAATGGCACATGTCCAACTATCTGACATATTTCCTTGGTCCTTTTTCTTTTGGAAACACAAGAATAAGATTTCTTTATCCTGTATGGCTATATGGCATATGTAATATTTTGTCAAAACAAGTATTTCTCAGAGAAAGCCTAGGGTATAATTGTTAATTTTACCGATTTTTAAGTTTTAAAGCAGTCCTTATCAGGACATCTGTGACAAATAGTTGCCCTAACTAGGGCTAATTCTAATGATTTTTTTTTTCTTTCCTTTAACATGTCCATGGACTGGCTTTATTCCATGATTAATCTAATTTTTTAACTCAAATCTTCACAATCTTTATCAATCAGGTGTTCTCTACAATTCTTCGACAAGAATATTATATTATATTTGTGTATTAATTGTCTTAACAATCCCTTTGAGTTTCTTTTCTTAAATTATGCTTTTATATTATTGTTGGCTCAGTTAGGAAGTAGAAATTTTTGACTGAGTTTTAGCTTTCTGATTCTGACGGAGAAGAAGAGAGAGAAAGAGAGAGCAAGAGAGAAAGAGAGAGAGAGAGAGAGAGAGAGAGAGAGAGAGGCAGTCCCATCCTTAAGCAACCTCAGGCATCATTTATTTTCTTCACAATTCTTTCAGTTGCTTTCTTTTCTTGTGTCTGTATGTTGCTAATCAGAGAAAAACTCTTGCCTTCCAGGAGAGGTTTAAGGCTGTGATAAGCAAAGACCATGGATGTTCTAATAACTAAATGGTGAACAATTTTACTTGCTAGAGGTGATTCTCTTCTACCAAGTCTGATGGTAGTGGGACAAGATATCTGAAGAGGAAAAGGAGGTCTTGTAACATTTACAAAAGTTTTTGGAAGAGGGCAGTATGTTAGCAAGTTGGGGCCTTGGGTGATGGAAAATTGCATAAATTCAAATCTCTTTTATTCAAAGATCTTTAAATTATTTTCCACTGTCTCTAATATTATAAGAAAAGGGCTGTGTGTGTGTGTGTGTGTGTGTGTGTGTGTGTGTGGTTTTTCTCAGATGATCTACTCAAAGTTTAGAGAAGCAAATGAGATACTGAATATTGAAATACATCAGGAATCACATCAAAGCAAATAATATTATTTGAAAGCCATGTAGTGATGTAATAGTAATTACATATTAAATTAAATTATTAAGTGAAGAAATAAAATATTAATATGCTATTTCAATTTATCTCCCTATTTAGCAGATGGACTTAAAAAATTTCCTGATTTCCTAAAATGTATTTTTTTAAAAGGGAAAAGCAAATTAACCAATATCAGGATAAGCCATTTCCTCTTAGATAGTTAGTGATGGTATTCTGTTGCCTCATCCTTTTTTGGAATATGGAAAAGTATGAATAAATGAATGAATACATTAAAAAATCATGATTCTTGAAGACAGTCTTCATGAATCAATCAATGTATCCACATAGCATTAGGCAATGGATTAAAAACTGGATATTTAAAAATAAACAGATTGTCTAAGATTTTCAGGGTGTTATGTAAAAATGGAGTTTGAATTCAAAACATTGGTGATAATCAAAAGACAAATTAATTCCTAAAATCAGCAGATAGTCATAAAATAACCATAGCATAATATTCCAGGTGTTTTGGCTTATTTATCCCTATATTTTATATATATCTTTATTTAAATTGACCTATAATTAATTTCAGTTATTGATTGACATGAATTATTTCAGTTATTGATTGAGTGTTTAGTATTTCTGATATCATTTTCATTCTATTCATTGTAAAGTTTAGAATTAATTTGTGTCACATTTTGAACAGCTTTCTAGATATTATCATCCTCATTAAAAGATCAAGGTGAATTTTATTCTAATCTTACTATTTATTCCTTCCTTTTTTTAAAAAGAATATTTTTTTTTAATTTTATTGAGTTTATTGGTACATTTTAGGGATACATTACAGTTACATTCATTGTTGGGATCATGTACCTTTACATGGCAAGTCTTGATTCTCATTTTTTCCCCTTACCTCTGCCCTCCATTCACCCCCTCCTTCCCTCCCCATCTACAAACACTTTATTTTCATCTTTTCATTCTCTCACATTTTTTTCTTTTCCCTTTTTGTTTTTCCCATACGTATCACACCTTCCCTACACCTTTAGCTCCTTTCTTCAAATTTCTAAATGTCAGTAATCTTATTAGAATCTTATGCATTGTTGCAGAGTATTCACACCAGGGAAACTATTTGGTATTTACACATGTGTGACTTATTTATTTCACTTAGGAGTATATCTTCAATATGTATCCATTTTTCTATGAATGAATCTATTCTCTCACTCTTTATGGCTGAGTAATATTCCATTTTATAGAAAAACCACAACTTCTTTATCCAGTTTCCAACGGATGGGCAAATAGGTTGTTTCCAAGATTTAGCTATTACAAACTGTGCTGCTATAAACATGGGTGCACATACTTCTCTGTGATATGATTCTTTTAGTTCTCTTGGAAGGATACCCAGCAGAGGGATGGCTGGGTCAAATGGAACCTCCAGTCCAAGCTCTTTGAGGTATCTCCATATTGATTTCCATAGTGGTTGCACTAGTTTGCACTCCCACCAACAATGGAGGAGGGTTCCTTTCTCCCCACAACCCCGCCAACATTTGTTATTGTGTGATTTCTTGATAGCAGCCATTCTTAAAAAGAATATTTTTGAATAGAAACTGCATAAGGACAATAACACATGGAAACCATGATATTTTTTCAGTAATAGCTAAGAAAGTAGCTTACATACTAATCTTGTCCCAGTCCTCCCTCCTTCCATGTGGTAAGAGAACAAGGCTTTCTAGTGGATTTAAAATAATAAAGCTCAGCTCCAAAACTCCTCAGGAGGACTGTTTTCCCTCTACTTTTTAAAATCACATCCGGGAATGCCTATAGAGGAAGGGAGGCCTGTAAATGGGCTTTTTTCAGGGTTTTTACAAATCGGTTGTATAGATAAATAAAGAAAAGAAATCAGTTTTCCTTCCCCTACCATTGTGTGTCTGTTTGTGCTTACTTCACAGCACACAGGGATCAGGCAAAAGGAAGACCATGGATTACTGTCATAGGGCTACAGTAGTCTTACCTAGTCAGGAGGCATAGGTCAGTCAATGCCTCAGGTGCCACCAGGTCAGATACACAGGGCTTCCACTACAGAATGGGAGCAAGTAATATTTCTCAGCAGAAAGGAAGAAGATCTTGAGGCCTCTGAAGAAAATGAAATGTTAGTTCCTTCTGCCCTATGAGTTATTTGGTCCATAATAATGATAATAATAAAGTTGGAGGATAATCTTGGCTTATTTTTATTTTGATCTTCTAGGTAACTAAAAAATCGTTCAGAATTCTAATACAAAATTCAAGCAGTGACATAAATGTGGCCTGTTTTCAGTGTGATGAGCTTAAATTCTACATTTCTGATGTAAAATATTCAATAAAATCCATCCTACCAATTAGAATTTCAAAAGAGGAGATGTTCAGGGAAAAGTAGCTGCTCTGCTTTGTAACTTTTGTTGGCTAATCAATATCTCTCTCCCATCTTTTCTATGTGGTCTTTTAAGACAGGAAAGCAACTAAACAATTTATAGAGAGCCATTAAGTATTTTAGGTTTTTAAACATTGCTAAAGCAGCCAACCATCTTCAGTGGAGGAAAGATAGCATCTTCAATAAATTCTGTTAGAAAAATGGGATTTCAACCTCTCAAAGATTAAAACTAGAACCCATCTTTCACCATGCACTAAACTAAAATCAAAATAGATTAAAGATCTAAATATTAAAACAGAAACACTAAACTTGCTGGAAGATAGGTAGAACTCTCAAAGATATTATGAACATTATAGAAAAAGACTTTATGAACAAATCCTCAGTAGCATGGAAACTAGCCCAAAGAATCAACAACTGGGATCTCATCTTATTAAAAAGCTTCTGCACTGCAAGAGAAACCACCAACAGAGCTAAGAGACAACCTACAATATGTGGAAAAATTTTTGACAACTTTTCCTCAGACAAAGGTCTACTAACTATAATATATAAAGAACTCAAAAAAATCAGGCCCTGCAAATATAAAGAGCCAATTAAAAAATGGGCATTTAAAATGAACAGACATTTATCAAACAAACAAGTAAAAGAATCAAGTAAATATGTGAAAAAATATTCAACATCACTGGTTATTCAAGAAATGCAGATGAAAACAATGCTGAGATGCCAACTCACCCCAGAAAGAATGGCTGCTATGAAAGTCAACCAATAACAGATGCTGGTAAGGTGTGGAGAGAAAGAAACCCTTCTCCATTGTTGGTGGGAGTGCAGACTGGTGCAAACACTGTGGAAATCAATATGGAGATACCTCAAAGAACTAGGATTAGAGGTTCCGTTTGACCCAGCTATCCTCTGCTGGGTTCCTCTGCAAAAGAATTAAAAGAACCATATCACAGTGATATATGCATACTCATGTTTATAGCGGCACAGTTTGTAATAGGTAAAGCTTGCAAACAGCCCAGTTGTCCATCAACTGAAGACTGGAAAAAGAAGATATGGTTTTTCTATAAAATGTAGTGCTAGTCAGCCATAAAGAATGAGAAACTCAAGACATTTATAGCTAAGTGGATGTATACTGAGGCCATAGTTGTAAGTGAAATAAATAGGACACACACACACATGTAAAGACTGAATAGTTTCTCTGGTGTGAAAAACTAGAAGTTTAAATAAGGTCAAATTGTATAATTTGATAATGTGAAATAAGAAGAAAAGGTCTAAAGGTGCAGGGGAAGTGGGAAGGGGAGGGGAGGGGAAAGAAGGAAAAAGAAAAAAATACGAGAAAAGGAAAAAAGGGAAACAAAGCCTTTGTAAATAGGGAAGGGTGGAGGGGGTGAAGGGAGGGCAGGGGTATGGGGAAAAAATAAAAACCAAGACACACCATGTCTTTACGAGATCCCAATGATGAATGTAACTGTACTGTATACCTAAAAAGTACCAATAAACTTAATGAACAAAAACACTGCTAATTGTGAGACCTGTTACAAGTTTCTAGCAACATATCAAATGCTAACAATAAGTATGATTCCTTCTCTGCCTCCTCTGACTTTATCACTGGGGCTCATGTACACACACACACACACACACACACACACACTTAAACATGGGCCACACAATGCACATAGTCATATACATACTCATACAACAAAGAAAATGCTTTCTTTGTAAGCTTTTTCTTATGTAGCATACATTTTGTGTGTCGGATATGTAGTTGTGTGAATAGAAGTGATTAACTTATAATTCCTAAATGAAAAGATGTTGTCAAGCTCATGGAGATTCTCTGGTACTTCAAAACATAGCCAAGAAGAAAAGTAGCCAGGTCTAAAAGTAATTTGGTCTAAAATGTAGACCTAATAAGATCAATAATGGGTAAATATCTCGAGTATCATGTGCTATTCTCTTTAACATAGAGCCTGATTTAGCAATATTGAGTCTAAAACCAAGTAGAGTTTTAATCTTGATTGGGTCATTGTTAAAGCTAACATTGAGCATGTATTAATTGATACTTTCTTGCTAAACATTTTGAAATTCGAGTTCACTGAATTCTCTCAGTGGCCACGTGATGAAGCTGGTAGTATCATCTCCATGTTCATGAAAAAAATGCTACAGTATTTAAAGACTTCTTCACAGCAGAGGTTCCTTATACTCCGAAGCCTAAAATCTGAGCAACTTGTCATTCTTTGTTTCATGAATCAGTTTTTGGTTTTATAATTTTCACCAATATATAAAAACTGGTTATTCTAACACATCATTATCTCTTTGTGGATTGGCCAGTGTTGTGGCCTGTGTCTAAATGTTTCCCCAAAACCTCATATAGCCTTTTTTGCAGGTAGCTAAATCTGGAATGCGTGATGCTAGGGTTAAGGGAGTGATTAATAAACTACTACACAGGAGTGATTGATCTGGCACCACTCTAATCCTGGCAGTCTGATTAAGATAAAAGAAGCAGACGCTGTTGAGGTACCTTGTTACCTTTGCTACCCTGTGGGCGCCATGTTGTTTCTCCTCTGTGATGCCTGTTTGCCATCCCTATCTTGGAGCCAGCCAATTATGGATTGAAACCTCTATAAACCGCGAGCTAAATAAAACCTTTCCCCTTTAACCTTTGGCGCTGGGTATTTTGTCTCAACAATGGGAGAAAAGTAACTAACACGGCCAGATTACTAGTTCTAAGAAGTAGCATTCATTTGTGTTTGTGTAATTTTCACATGTGTATGTATATATGTGTGTATTTCTATTACTCATATAATTTATCTCAAGATCTGTTTTTAAGAAGCGTGGCATGTGCTGAATGAAACAAATATTACATTGTTAAATTCCAAGAGAGAACATAATGTTTAACAGTTGCTAGGCACAATGGGACAGTTTTATTCTCTCCCAGCTTATTAGAGTAATGCTGTTTATTGTTTGCCTGTGCCAACTATTTCAGATGGCTTTGAATACTTACTTGGTAAATGCTTTACTGAAGTAGTTATCAAGTTCTCCCACTCCTGAGGCCACCAAATTTTTATCTCTCAACATGAAATAACAGTGAACTGAATGTTGCTCAAATCAGCATCTGAGAGGGAGGAGAAAGGTCACTTCTGAATGGAATCAAGTTCTGACTACTTTGCAAAAAAGGAAGCAGGTCGAACTGTAAGTCACGCACTGCTGATTGAACGTGTGGGAACAAGAAAGACAGGAAGACTATAGAATGATGGAGAAAGCTGTGCGCCTGCCATTGTCATAAAGCTGTCTTTGTAATCAAAGGAAAAAAACAAACTATTGGATGTCACCCAAAGTCGGCTGTAACAACTGTCTATTCATACGTCTTGGAGGGTTATCTGTGGCTTTTTTTAGTTGAATGGTTTCGTGACAACAATTTTCCCTTTAGGAATGATAAGTTAATCTTTCCAGAGTTAGGCAGTTAGTCTCACTTCAGTTTGGAGGTCTTCAGTTCCGTGTGGAATGACTGGAGTGCGGCCAGGTCTGACCTGGATGGGCGAGATGAGGGCATTGCCAAGGCAGAGTCATCATCGGGTATCCATTTCCTTCTTCTTTTCTCAGCCAGAATGGTAATGCCTGCCACTCACTCCTTCACAGCTGAGATTCTCAATTTCTTGTACTTTATTTCTTCTGTCCACTGATGAACTTGGTTTTCAAAGTATTACACAAATGCACAATTATGACCAAAATCCCACAAAAGGTATGAGCTTCTTAGTGTCCTTTGCAAAGGCCTGGGAAGCAGGCAGCCATGCATATACAGTTACACTACTGAGAGAGACAATTTTGCTGTTGCAGGAGTATAATTCTGGATCCTCAAAGATTGATTCAAAATAATCTCTAGCCATGCTGGGTATTCATAATTCCCATGCTCGATCTACTCCATGCCTCTTAGCCCTGGGAATCTAAGTGATCCAAGATTACTTAGCCTTTTCTTTGTTCCGACTATGCCTTCTCAGGGCAGCTACCCATGCCTCGCCCTGGCCACTACTTCTCAGCCTCTTACTTCTAGAAACTAGTGACGTTAATCAGCATTTACTCTATAATGTGAATCTTTATTCCATTTATATTTTCTATCTTTCAGCTTCTCTGTGTGTGTTTTCATCACACAGACATGGTAGGAGGGCCAATTATACTTGAAGTATTCCTAAAGAGCCTATACCTCAATATTTTTGATAGATTTTAAAATAAGGACACATAATTGAGTGCTTATTTTAAAACAAAATATTAGTGGAAAGGTTTTGTTTTTGTAGTTCTTTTTCACTTGGAGAGAGTGCAGGAGGAAATGGATCTTTTGTTCAACCATTTAGGTATATGTATCTGTATTGGTCATTTTCTATGTTTATGATTCAAGTACTATGTTTAAATAAGATGTATGATCTTTTTATAATAAGGAATAATTTCATAACTATCAGTGTAATAAACATTAGAGTAAAGAAGAGAAGAAAAACAGTATGTTGTGGGGATTTTCAAGAAAGGTTGATAATAATAACTTCTTGACCTTTTGGCTAAGATTAAAATGTGGTGTTCTTATCAGTTTAGTATCTGATGCATCCTCTGTCCAAGGACAATATACTAAACGGGCGTTAGAAGCTGGGAGATGGAATAGGAGCTTGCTCCATGTACTCTGAACATCGAACTGGAGTTGCAGCGCTGGTAAAAGTGTAACCCAAAGGGGATAAGTGGTGCTTAAAAGATAGCAAGGGCCGGGAGTGGTGGTGCATGCATAAGGCTGAGGCAGGAGGATCACCATGAGTTTGAGGGCAACCTGGGAAACATAGTGAGTTCAAGACCAGCCAGAATTACAGAGCAAGACTCTCTCTAGCAAGGAAAGAAGGTTGAAAAGCTGGAAACTATTTAGAAAATTAGTTAATCGTATTTAAGACATTTATATATTGAAATAAAATGTATTGTTTCTGTACTGAAGAAGCAAGATTCCACAGAGTTTAAAAGAAAACCACTTTGTCCTTTTCCTCTGAGTTAATTAGTTTTCCCTATTCCTTGGATAAAACCCAAGAGAGGGGTCATGGGTTTTCTTGTATTCTGACTTTAAAATATCTACTACTTATCTTTAGTTTTGATATGACTTCAATTATTAAAGTGATAATTTCCACAGCCTACACTGTAAACTATGGGTACAATTAAAGATATTTCTTTTTCTATGAGGAATCCAGAGACTTCCAATGAGAAAAGTATGGTTGATTCTCTCCCTTCCCACATTCTGTTCTTCCCTTCCAATTTCTTAGCCAAGATTTCTCAAACACCCATAGGAGTGTGGGGGAAAGAGACGTAAGAAACTGGACTGTTGTTACTTTATGGGTATTTTTATGCCACAGCACTGGACTCTTTCTGAGTAAGTGGGAACTCTTTGGTGGTGTTTGGTTGATCTCCATGGGATCTCGAGCGCTGTAGTCCTCAGACACAGGCACCACACCGTCCCACCACCTCCTGTCTCCGATAGTGTCCCATAGCCTCTGACTGATAAAATCCCTGCACTCTCCAGCCCAGTACCTTCTCCGCAGGGACTACAGAGAGCCTCATACGTTGTCACCACTCCACACGGAGGCATGTAGATGCCTCCATCGCCATCTTCATTTTCTCCTGTCACAAATGGTTACTGTGTTAAGTGGATTACAAATTTCAGTTCCTGTGAGCAGTCATGTTCCATGAAATACACGCCAAATGCCACCAGGTCCTTTCAAAGCCCTCTCATGTCTTTTGTTTTTTTTAACATTTTAAGTTAATTGTATTGATACATGTAAGGCATACCATATAATGACATTCATCTTTCACATAATCCTTTACGTAATCCATCTTGGCTCTTATTTTTCCCCCCTTCCCTTTTCCCCTGCCCTCCCTCCAACCCCTCCTTCCCACCCTATCTACAAAGACTTTTTTCCATTTTTTCATTTTCTCATATTAATCCCATTCTCTTGAGCTAAAAGAAAAGCACTTTATTTCTTTTTCTCATACCAGGTAAACAATCTAGAATTTAGAAGCTTTCTATAATAAAATATTCTCTTTTATTTCTTCAGACTTCTATAAATTAGTCTATTTTATATCAGTGTAAGAGTGCATGTTTATTTGAGTGTAGAGTTTTCAGATAATTTTCTTCCTTGTCCCTTTCTGTATTTTCCAAATTTTCTGGAATATATGTCAGCTTTTAAATGTTCCCTAAAGAAAAACTGATTAATATGGGTTCCACATATTTTAAACATCCACCTTCACAAAGGCAGGCAATAGTTTCTTACTACAAGACGTAATGGTTTTGCCAGCTCGTTTAAGACATGTAATACTTTTGAAATGCTGTTGTTATCAAAGTTATAACATGATAACATGAAGAGTAATGTAAAGATATATTTATTGATTTTTCCTTATGTATACAGATGTAAGAAAATCTGAGACAAATTTATAAATTCAGCTAGCAGTGAAAAATAAATATGTGATTTATGTTTGTCAGTCATAAATTACTGAGTTATGGAAAACCGAAAATGTTTGATATTGAAATTTTTAAATGCCAAGTCTAATATCACTAAATGCTTTGCTGTTAACCATTTTTTATTACATATACACTAGTGATTTTCAAACTGTGAGCCTTGACCTAGCATCATCATCACCTTGAAATTTGTGAGAACTGTAAATTCTGGGGTCCCACCTCAGACTTACTGAATTGCAAACTCCAAGAATAGAACCTAAAAATCTGTTACAATAAGCTCCCTAGATCCAGTTTCTGATGAAAAATGAACTTGAGAATCATTAAACTAGAAAAGACAAAGTTTGAAGTATCTATGATAATTCAGTCTGCCCTGAGAAAGAATAGGGAATTGTGTTTTATATTTTGATGGATCAAAGCAGGAAGTCAATATTCTTTCTATACAAATGGAAGTGCTACATGAAAGATGAAAACAGATATTTATCAGAGCAAAGATTGGTGAACTCGTATATTGTATAACTCCAAGTTCTAAGAAATCTTCTTAACTACAAACCTCTCCAGTATTCATCTATAGTAATAGACAATGGCAACTCACTTCAAACATAAAGTTGTCTGAGGATATTCTTTATGAAACTAGGCATATTTTAACTAAATTAAGGCATTTGTGAGGTGAGAAAAAATATATATGAAGGGATGATTTGGTCTTCTGAGCTGCTGATCTCCATATGAGATGAGACATTATTGGAGGAAGTTGTTAAAGAAGAGAACCTGGAAGAGAAAAGCCTAGAATTGGCCTCCCACAAGTCCTCCTTCTGTTTCTGGAAAAGGGCATGAATCTGGTCAGGAATTTAGAGTTGAGGAATAAAAGGACACAAGGAAAGTGAAACTATTCCATCAATGGGGACTGTAGAAGAGACACTAAGTTCACTAAGTAAAATGTTCAGCATTTTGGTGGCTCTATGACAGTGTGGAAATCAAAAATTGTTTTAAATAGGCTTAAAATCCAAAGGTAAACAATGAAGACAACTCATGGAGAAATTGCACCAGGCCAGCCATATTCTTTTGCCATCTTTATTTATTTCTCACCCCATCTTATGACTTTTAATATTCTGATGTTCAAAAATGTGTCTGTGTGAAATGTGTAGCTCCTGGTAGAGGCAGATGTCACGCTACCTACAACTGATGAAGGTATTTGAGAGTCTGGAGATGCTTGGAGTCCCTGTGAAAGATCAAAGTCTTCGTTGTATTTCTGGCCCCATTCTAGAACAAAGATAAAAGAAAATGAAGCTTTTAAGATGGTTTTCTTGACTTCTTTCCATCTTCCTTTGGCCCGTAGGGCTATTTGGGAAAATAGATTGATACAAATCAGAGTGAGGTTTCTAATATCTCCTTGCTTTCTCCAATGTTACTAATGATGAGGAAGCACACACGACACCAGGAATATTGATAATTTTATGGTATTCTCAATAGTCAGTGTTATGTTATGCTAAGGAAAAATACCAGTTTTTGTTTGTTTAGTTTTGTTTGGTCTGGTGCCAAGATTCAATCAAAGCCCACCTACCTGCTGAAAAAAATGTTCTACCACTGAGCTATATGCTCCCAGCCCAAAAGTAGTAATTGTTTTGTCCTTAGGGTTGTGCAACTATATGCCAAACTCCAGTAATATTTGTTCAACTTTAGAGGTTCTTGGAAAGGAGGAGGATAACATATTTTTACTAATGAAAAGAAGGATTTTGGCAAAATAGGAACACATGGGACAGTTCAAAGCATGGAAGAATTATGTAAAGTTTACCAGGAGTTGTTCAGTGTTGAATGGCAGAAAAGACATTGAAAGCTTTAATAAAAGCTTATCTATAATACTTCACCATCAAAATGCCAGAGGCTGGATGGAAAGATATTTTCAACCCAGAGGTTATTTAAGAGCCATATTTAAGAATTTGAGAGCATAGTCTGGTCTGGAAAAGAAGGTAAATGTATCAAGTTCTCAGATAATTGGTGAACTCTGTTACTTATACAAGGAGTAGGTTTTCCTCAGTGTTTCCTAAAATTGCTGCCTGGTATCTTGTGGAGCCAAGAGGGGGAAAAACATGAAAAAAAAAAGCAAATGCTTTCCTTATTATTTTTTCTTTCCCACACAGAATCAACTTGCAGATTACATAAATCACAAAATATAATTCCAGTATTTCAGCCAGAAACTTTCCCATCTGACCAAAGACAATTGCAAATATGCTAAACTTGCTTTAATGAAAAGTCATTCTTTACATAGCTCACATTGGACATAGGATGACAAGTCACTTATCAGATAAAGAGTCTTTGTCTGTATTAAACAATAAGCCAGCTCTTCCACAAAAAATTACCATTTTATTCTGAACTGAATGCATTTTCAACTATGCAGTATTCAAGACAAAAACCGAAAGAGGCCCATCTGGTAAGAAGTCCAAAAGCCCATTGTGTGGTGTGTCAGTTCAGTCTGCTATAGAAATGATGACTCTCAAACTGTTTACAATTTGTAAGGGCAGACCTTGAGAATTATGTCAACCTCTATTGAATAACTTCTGTTAAATGTGTGATTAAGAATCTACTTTACCCTGAGCTCCTCCAAAATGTACTAAGGGCCCTCATATAGGCACATTATGATGGTTAATTGTCCTAGGCTAAATGCCTATACCTCATCAACTCAAACACACTGAACATTTGTTTCCATTATTAACAGAGACTCTCTTGCCCTGGGATTAAAGGAGCAATATAAATTTATATGACGATTTGGGGAGTGTCAGGCTAGGTCCAAGGATAAATGCTGACTGAACAAGGCTAAGAGGACCTAGATTGTGAACTATGACATCATTGTGTAAATGTGGCTGTGCACCTTCTGTATAGAGTGAAAAGTCACTAAGGTTAGATCCTGAGTGTTAAGTCAAAATGAGGTGATGAAGTGCGTCAGTTACTTCACGGTAGATATGCAAGTTATGTAATGCGTAATAATTATAGCATATTTTTAATTATGCTTACTGGTGTTTTTTTCTCAATTAATCATCACAGATTATTAGTAAAATTATCCATTCCCTAGTTAACTAAAATTTAATTTTCTTTCTTTAAAAATGTCTTCCGGCCATGTTATAGGAAAGTAACTGAAAAAGCACCTTTGTCTACCATTTTCAGGCCCTCTTCCTAGTCTTCTCTTTTCAATAATGGCAGCAATGGGATGAAATACAACTACTAATTTTATTCAGTAAGGAAAAGTTTAGTTTAATTTTTAAGAACATTCAAAAAATTCTCTAAATATAGGTCTTCATAAACCAAAATAGGTTGCAAAAACATCATTTTCTGGGAATTCAAGTTTTGAATTGACCTACTGTATTCAACTGGAATAAAATATATTAATCCAATTCACCTTTATTTGTGTGTCAGTGGAGCCACGGTTAGAAGATGTGTTCCAATTTTCTTGGTTTTTATCCAAAATAAAATTTAGAAATGCTGATCACAACCTTTGGGCAACTCTCATGTACTAGGGTACTTCTCTTCCTTAGAGGCAATTATAAGTTATTCGTTAAATTCTGATAGATCTTATTTTGCAACTGATTCCAGCATTAATTTGAGATCTGTCACAGTCCTTAGAAATGTACCAGTTTTTACATACACAGCTTTGTTATGAATTCTAACTGTAACATTTATTAACTGTGTCATATTCAAGAGGACCTTAAACTATGGTGTCTCCACTTGAATGTTGGGAAAAAATATTGTGTCAGGATGAAATGTCATAAAGATCAATTCAATCGATTAGTGTTCCCTAAGCAGTCAATATTTAGAAAACCTGAGGCAGGACGAGCTGATAAATGTCCTGGGAATGCCTTTGGACATACAAATACAGGGCATGGATTCTGTCATGGGGCTGTTCTTTGGAAAAAGGCTGCATCCTGTGGCGCTTGGCAGTGTTCACTACACGCTTCAGCTTTTGCAAAAACATTAACCGAGTGCTAACCAATGAAGAAGGAAAGAGGAAATAAATAGGAAAAAATTACTTCTTATAGATAATGACACATATCATGAAAAATTCCTGATTTAAAGCATAGAAGGAAAACATCTGATTGGAAAACAAATGTCCCATATTTCAAACTTACCAGTCTGCCTACTTAGTGATGACACAGGTAGACTTTATAAGCATTTTCTTTCCTTTACTTTCCATTTTTTTATGATTTGAAAATTCACTTGTTTGAAGTCTTAATTTTTTTAAACTTTTACTGTAATACATGTAGATACTCATAAAGAAAATATAAAAACAGCTATATGGAAAAACAACTTTTCATAACTAAAATAATTAGACAATAACAATGGTAAATGCACAGTTTATCATGCTCTTAAAAGAACGTTTTCAATTGCTAATCAACTCATTTCCTACTAATACTATAGCCCTTATTTTTGATACCAAATTTTAACAACTTTCCCCCATGTTGTATTCCTGCAGACCGAAGTTCCTCTGGCGCTCAGCTCTGACAGCCGTGGCTCTCTTTGGCGCGCAGCCACGTGCCGTACTGCTCCTCCAGTACGTGCCTCCTGCCAGATGAGGTGACCGCGTAGACCCAGTGGCCACTGACTTTCTCCAGAACCTGTTCCAGTGCATTGGTGATGGAGTTTGCTGGTGAGATGTCTTCCCATGAATGACCTGTCCTATCTCGTCTTGCGTGACTGTAACTGTTGAAGGGCAACCCATCCCTGAGGATGGTTTCCCTTACTATTCAGCAGCCAAATTTCCAGGAAGTCCTGGGAACAAGGCTACTTAGCGACTTCTACACACCTACGTGTTCTCATTGCAATGCATTTCAATCTTAGTCTGATTGGGGAAGGGGTGATGTTTTCTGCTTTTCTTTGAACACTCTAACTCAGCCCTTGGAGTAGGGATCATTCTCTCTATGTGTGATTTCTTTATTCCTTAGACATCTCTTTAACTTCCTAGACAATTCTACATTATTCTAATCTCATGTTAATACTCCTCTTTGTTAAATTTTGCATGTTCAAATTACTTCATGGCTTCTATTTTCTGATTGAACTCAGATGGATGTAATAAATCTACTTTTCCTTGTCTTTTATCATAAATATTACTGGGCATCGGTAGGTCTCCTGAAATCTTAAGAGGGTAGTGAAAGGTGAACAAAAATTCCATCAAATTTTAGGTATTACTTGTATTTACTGATAAGTAGGTAATTGAGAACTCATTTGGATATTCATTCAGAAAGGTCATCCGAATCTTAAAAGGTAGTATAAAAATGAACATCATTAGTTTTTAGAGCTTTTATATTGCAAAGACCTCATTAAATATGGTTGCAGTCATTAAATAATTGAGTCATTTAGTATTTTGGGGGTTGGAATTTACCTACATTCATAAATTATTAACATTTAGAAAACAGTTGTGAATTTATAATTTGTGTTGTCTTATGTGTCAAAATATAAATTGTTTATTAAGTAAGGTGAATTATAAATTGCCTCTGATTAAAAATTTCTAGTATTATTTCTCAATTGTGCTTTATAAAATAAAACAAATTCATGCTAGGATCATGTTTTTAACAAGGTAATTTTAGTTTACCAATGTGAGTTCTATAATGTTGTAAGATGTAAGCACTTCCAAATTTTTCTTCTAAATAATCTGTACTGTGTGTGTGTGTGTGTGTGTGTGTGTGTGTGTTTAGTTTTTGCTTAGGGCAGTCTTTGTGACCTTTGGCTTAACTGTCTTTGAAATATGAATAATAATTTTCTCAATGGGAAGCATATGCTAATCTTATGAATAGTACCTGAAAGTAAATATGGGAGTAACAGATATTTAAATGGCAAAGGAAAGAAAATGCTGGTGGTCATCTGAGATAGTGCAATGCTAACAAACAATTAGCAGTTTTAGTTTCTTCAACTTAAAAAATTGGTGCACATAATGAAGTTACTGAGCCCCTGGAAGTTTTGATAATTTGACACTTTTAGATGTAAATAAATTTAATGTCTGCATTTGCTTTAATTCTTTCATCTTTAAAGATAATCAAATATACTGTACCTAGTGTTAGACATTTCTTTTTTCTTTTTATTTTTTGAGACAGGGTCTCACTGTGTAGTTGAGACTGATCTGGAACTCACTATGTAGTCCAGGCTGGTCTCGAACTCACAGTGATCCTCCTGCCTCAGCCTCCCAAGTGCTGGGATTACAGGCATGTGCCACCACACCCTGCGACATTTCTTAGTATTAATTATTTTATTCCTGTTACTATATTCTACAGTATTTTATACTGTAACTAAACAATTAACTTGATCTTTTGTGATAAATGAGATATTTAAAAATAAATCTTTGGCCCTTTAAAATATATCTTAGATATTATTATCTTGTGATATAAAAAAAAGAAAATGATGAAACTATGTTTTCTGCTTATATCACCAAGATTTTTATTATAGCAGAAATGAAAGTGCTAGCTAAAGCACCATGAAACTGAGGTCTTTGACGTCTTCACTATATTGATTGTCATGTTTTGCTATATAAAACATTTCTCATTAACATAAAGGTGAGATAGGCAAATCTGAATTTTTCTACAATTGTTGGATAGGAAAAATCCTGGCTATTAACACAGTAAAAAAGGAAATCGAGAGTTTCCTTTTCATTGCTAAATTCTTCATAATATCACTTGTATTATGAAAAATTTTATCTCCTTTTTCCAAGAAACTTTTTGGGTAACATATCACATTGAATTACTTTGTCCAAGCCATTCCTTTTCAGCAGCTGACAAGCAAGACTAGTGTGCTTCTTTGTGGAGTTTTAGATAATGGGCATCACATTAATGTGGCGGTTGTGGCTGCTGCATTTCCTAACTTTATGTGTATGTAAGAGCACTGTAAGTACATGCTGATAAGTACAGTTGAGTATTATAAGTGCATGCTTTAAAAAGGACTCTTTCTATGTTCTCTTTTCTATTTTTCTTCATTTTCCCCTTTATGATGGTGCTTAAATAATTCTGCTTTCAGTTACTGTTATATCCAACATTTAAGAAACAAGGGAACATTTAATTCACTATATTCTGGCATCTCACTCCTACTGTGCCGTGAACATTTCTCTCAGTGAGGTCTCTTTTGAGTTTCATGTTGCCAGTTTCAAAGGAAACTACTTAAGCCTTACCTCAATTATCCTTTATCTCTTTTGACAAGTTGCCAGTTTAAATATCACTCCTTTATATAAAGTATGCTATTTCTATTTGACTACTATATTTATATTGTATGAATTTGGGAAATTAGAGGATGAAATGCCTTTGATTTGGAAATCGGTTGAGAATTCAGAAATTTCTATTCTTTACTTCTTCATATATATGTTTTTCTGTATTTTCTTCGTTATTTTTGAAAATTCCAGTTATGCATATGTCAAATCTTTTATTTTGTCCCATAGATTCCTATGTTGTGCACATTAAATTTGTTGTTGTTGTTATTCATACCACTGTCCTCTATTACCTTTAATCTGTTATTGTCTGAATCTGTTTTCTACTGCTATTACATGTTATGTGAGATTGGATAATTTTTAAAGATAGCAAACTGGTCAGGAGGCTGGGAAGTGCAAAGTTAGGAGACTTGTATCTGAAGAAAGCAAATATATTATACTTTAAACCTGGACGTATTCTTTCCTCACTTTACAGGTTCATTGTGTTTGTAACTGTTTTTGTTTTCTTATGCTGTGGTTTTTTTTGTTGTTGTTGTTATATAGGGTTCATTCTTTAAGTTGATTTCAAGACTGCTCAGTGCTTTCATACATTTGTATTTTTCATTGATTACATGTAGTTTATTTCTGGGAACAATTTCCCTTAGCCCTTAAATAGCTGCATATAGTTCTTAACTAAATGTAAACTATGTACTTCTGTGTATCCATTCATCCATCCATTTATCCAGCTACCCATCTATTAATTCATGTACTCAATCAATTATTTAGTTAGAACCAGGTAATATTCAAGGCAAAGGAAGAGGTATAGCTGTTGATGTCACAGTGCTTATACTCTATTAGAGGAAACTATTTTAAAATAAATAATACAATATAAATGCAGTCATGTTTTAAGAAAAACGTTTGAAATGACAGTAATTAACCTAAACTAGAAGTTGTAGACGGTATCTCTGAGGAAGCGGCATTAAGTTTCAAGCCGGAAGATGAGCTCCAATTCATTGAAGAAAGGATGGGTATGAAGATATAAAGGCATATTAAGGAACTAAAAGGAGTACACTTTTGATAGAGCACAGTATAAGAAGGAGACCGATAGGAAATAAATCCAGAGAAAACATCAAATAGAAGTCTCTTTTCAAAAGATTCCTAAAATATACTTTTAAGAGATCTATCTTCACCATATTTTAGTAGTAGTGATCAATTTTGATACAGTTGAATAACAAAAGAAAACAAAAAAATTTTGTAATCTAACTATTCAAATGACTTCTGGGGATATTGAAGCAAGCAAGGCTATACGTGAAAATTGAGAAATTCTCACATGACACAGAGAAGAATCAAATGAAAGTAAAATCTTCCATGATCCAGCCCAAACAAACTTTAAGAAAGCCACTTATATTCCTTCCAAAATGTCCTGTAGAAATAATTATTGACATAATTTATTTTCTACCTGTAGATTATATTTATTTCTATGCAGTATCCTACTGTTTTAAATACTAGTCTACATTTGCATTTTATGAATAACTGGATGTTTTATTATTTATATGCATCTACACAGCATCATGTTAACATCTTGATAATATACTTCATTATGAGGATGTGCCCATAATTATTTTCTCTCACTCACACACATATACTTCTGTACTCCTTTAATATACTGGGACTGGAACTCTGCAAACCATGCTTTCATTTTCACGGGCTGCCTGCAATTCCCTATTAATGTCTGCCAATTAGTGGTAGTAGAAAATGACTGGAAAGCTGAAGGACCCTGTGCTCCCTGTTTTTATTTTATTCATATGAACATCATTGCTTTTTCTTGAAAATGCCAGTTAATTCCAATGGTAGCATCCAAATTTAATAACCAGAACTCACTCCTTTGCATCTTGCCATATTATGACTTTCATGAGCCCTAAGCACATATGTTTCCAAAGGATTCTTTTTACTTAAAAATGTTAAAAGCTGTTACAACTGCTAATGTATAAAGATGAATATATTAATGATAAGTGGTGGCACATGCCTCTAATCTCAGACTCTGAAAGACTGTAGCAGGATGATCACAAATTCAATCTCAGCTAGTGATTCTTGCTTCTTACTTTATTCAAAAATACTACTGGAATTAAAAGATTAAATAAACAAAAATATCATTGTAGTGGATGACCTCAACACTCCACTTTCACAAATAGATCAATAAAACAAAACTTTAATGAAGAAATATGAGAGCTGAGTCAAACCTTAGAACAAATGTACTTAATAGATATCTATGGAGTGACTTATCCTACTATAACAGAATATACATTCTTCTCAGCTCACATAGAATTTTCTGCAAAACAGACCATACAGTCATCCATAAAACCTGTTTAAATTAATGCAAAGAATCAAAGTCGTCCCCATATTCTATCAAATAATAGTACACTGTATCCAGAAATCAATCTTAAAAGAAACCACATACATTTTACAGATACCTGGACATAAACTGACACATTCCTTATCATTGAAGGAATCACAGAAAAATATCAAGGAAGAATTGAAATAACTCATAAAATAAAATGATATTTCCAGTACAATACGCCAGAACCTATGGGACACAATGAAAGTAGTCCTAAGAGAGTTTATTCATGTAAATACAATTAGATAAGAAAAAGAAATAAAAAGTATACATATAAGAAAAGAAGAGCTCACATTATCATTATTTGCAGATGATATAATCCTCTATATAGAAGACAGAAAAATTCTACCAAAACACTTAATAATCAAATTCAGTAAAGTAGTAACAGGATGCAAAACCAACTCACAACAATCAAAAGCATTTCTGTACACTGATAATAAGCCACTGACAAATAAATTAGGGAAAATATCATTTATAATAGCACTAGGAAAATTTAAATACTTAGAAATTAACTAATACTTCTACAATAAAAACCACAGGACTCTGAAAGATGATGTCAGAAAATGGAAAGATATTCCCTGTTCCTGGATAGGCAAAACCTATCTAATCAAAATTGCTATATTACCAAAATTGATACACAGATTTAACACAATTCCCATCAAAATTCCATGCAAGGACATGTAATTATTTGACCTTTGAGAAAAGAGCAAAAACATACAGTCTAGGAAAGATAGTCTAATAAATGGTTCTGTGTAAACTGGCTATACTTATAATTGAATATAGACCAATGTCTCTCACTATGTACTAAACTAAACTAAAAATGAATCAAAGAACTAAATATTAAAAATACTTAACTTGCCAGAAGATAAAATACATAAAACTCTTAAAGTCATAAGCATAAGTAAGTTCTTTCTGAACAGAAACCTGGTTGCACAGAAAATAGTTCCAAGAATCAACAAAGGAAACAAAGATTGGGTTTAAAAGACAATGCATAGATAGGAGATGAATTTGCCAGCTACTTCTCAGAGACTAATACCAAGAATACATAAAGATTTAAAAAAATCCTCCAAAATAAAAGATCTGATAAAAAACGTCAAATAAAATTAATAGACAATTAATGGAATAAGTGCAAATGTACAATAAATTCATGAAAAAAAAAAACCGTTCAGTATCACTGGCCAATAGAGAGATGCTACCGTTCCATCTAACTCCAGAAACAATGGCTATCATCAAAACATCAACTACATCAATAACAAATGCTGCAGAGGCTGAAGGATGAGAAGGATTAAGACACATTGTTGGCGGAAATAGAAACTAGTACAACCACCATAAAATCAGGATGGAGATCCCTCAAAAAATTTAAAGTAGAAATTTCATTTGACCTAGCTATTTCCCGTCTAGTGATAGAGCAATAGTACACGATAAGACAGGCCTTCGACTTGCCCTTTCCTTGCCTCCATGTTTTTTATCCACAAAAATGTTTTGTTCCAGGAATGAAAGTTTGTACTGCATGTTATCTCTCAGGAATGTTCCCTGAACTCCACCTCTTTCAGGAATATTCTGTAACACCCCCTACCCCTGCTTCAGCGAGTGTGATCATTGAGCCAGGAGATTCCTATGTAAAGGGGCTCTCCTTTCTAGTGAAGTCATCCGACTTTGGAGTACGAACTTCTCTGAGCCTGCTGGCATAAAAAATACTTTTCTCCACTTCTTTGAGTGACTTTTGAATTTTCCGGTCTTCAAATTACAGTAGTTGTGACCCAGACCTGTGACAATAAGCTGTAACACTCAGCTGTGCCTCAGAGCAGTGGCACTTCGCTGTGACTCTAAGCTGTAACACTTGGCTGTAGCACTGAGCTCTGTTTTGCCACAACACTAGTGTCTTTCCAAAGGGTTAAAGACATCATATTACAGTGGGACACGCACCACCCATGTATATGAGCACAATTAATAACAGGTGAATCTTGGAAGTAGCCTGCATGCTCATCAAAAGATGAATGAAAAAGAAATATTTTATTTACACAAAATGGAGTACTACTCTTCCATAAAGAAAGATAAGTGAGTCATTTGTAGGAAAACGGGTGCACCTTGATACTGTAATATTAAGTGAAATAAAGCAGATTCACAAACATAAATATTGCAGGCTTTCTGTTATATGAGAAACTCAAAGTATAAATAAAGGGTAAAATAAAATACGGATATTGAAAGTAGGGAGACACATAGATATTTCTCAAAAGGGAAAGGAGTCAATAGATGGGGGAGAGGGGAAGGAGATGAAAAGAATTGGGATGTATTATGTACACTTAGCAAGGTAAGTCAACATTATATACTGCAAATATGTATTAAATAAAAATTATCTGGAAAAATAAAAATAAAACCAAGTAGACCTTAGAATCTCCCCTGAAGATTCTAGAAGAACAAGAACAGTCTAAATCCAAATCTAGCACAAGGAAAGCAATCACACAGATCAGAGTGCAAATTAACAAAATTGAGACTTAAAAAGCAATACAAAGAATCAATGAATCAAAGACGTGATTATTTAAAGAATAAAAAAAAAAGGTAGATCTTTAATCAAACTTACCAAAAAAAGAAAAGTCTGATGCAATTTGAATTTAAAAAGGCAAAATCACTAAATACTGTAGAAATGAACAATATCATTAGTAACTGCTATAAAAATTATACTTCAGAATATTGGAGAAACTTGAAGAAATGGATGGATTCCTAGACACATATGAATTACCAACTAAAGCTACACCCAAAAGACAAAAACTGAAGAATCCAGTAATTAGCAATGAAGTTGAGGCAGCAATAAAAAAGCTACTAAGAAAAGCCCAGGACCAGGTGGATCCACAAGAACTTTAGAGAGAATAAAATACCAACATCCCTCAAACTCTTCAGTGAATTGAAAATGAAGTACTTTCAAATTCATTCCTAAAAGCTAACATTACTGATTCCAAACCCAGATAAGGACATAACTAAAAAGTGTCCTTAAAATGATACTAACAAACAGAATGCGACAAATCACTTATGAAAATAATACAACACGAACAATTACACTTTATCCCATGGATGTAAAGTTGGTTCAGCATATGCAAATCAGTGAATGTAATACACCACCAGTGAATGTAAACAGAAACAAGAAAACAAAAAAATCACTTGACCATCTGAATAGATGCAGAAAAACCTTTTGACAAAATCCATATGCCCTCATGATAAAAACCCTGAAGAAAAGAGTTACAGAGATAACTTATCTCAATCTGATAAAAAAAATATTTATAACAAACCAATGACCAACATCCTATTAAGTGAGGAAAAGCTCAAAGCTTTCCTTGTAAAATCAGGAACAAGACAAAGTTGCCCACTATCACCACTGTTGTCCAACATAATACTCAAAATACTAGCCAGAGCAGTAAGGCTACACTGAGAAAAAAGAGAATACACACAGAAAGGAAGAAGTCCAATTATCATTATTTGTGTGTGACATGATCCTTTACACTGAAGGCTCCTAAAATTAATAATCTAGTTCAGCAATGCAGCAGAGTATAAAATCAGCACATGCAAATCAGTAGCATTCCTGTATATCCATAATGAACCCTCTGGAAAGAAAGTAGGAAAACAAAGCCATTCAAAATACTGTCAAGAAAATTTAAATATTTAGGAATTAATGTAACTAAGACAGTAAGCCTTTCTTACTCTGAAAAAGATAAAAGAGAACATCCACGTCACTTGGATGAGCTGAATCCATACTGTCAAAATCGCTATACTTCCCTCTGGAATATACTTTTTAAAATATATATTTAATGTATTCCTAGTCAAAATACCAAAAACATTATTTTTACAGAATTAAAGAAAAAAAATCTACAAAATAGCAAAAACCATTCTGGGCAATAGCACCAAAGCAGGAAGCAACATAATTCTTCATTTTAAGTTATATTACAAAGATGCAGTAATTAAAAATATCATGGTACTAGCACAAAACAGACAGGTAGATCTATGGAAGAGAGTAAAGGATGCAGGAACAATCCTAGGCAATTCAGGCTTCTGTTTGTTTGTTTGTTTTGTTTTGTTTTGTTTTGTTTTTGAGACAGGGTCTCACTATGTACTTGAGATTGACCTGGAACTCACTGCGTAGCCAAGGCTGGTCTCGAACTCACAGTGATCCTCCTGCCTCAGCCTCCTGAGTGCTGGGATTACATGCGTGCGCCACCATGCCCAACTTTTTTTGTTTGTTTGTTTGGTTTTTTTTGGACATTCAGGCTTCTGATCTTTGACAAAGGGGCCGAAAACATATGTTGGTGGAAAGATAGCCTGTTTAGCAAATGGTGCTGTGAAAACTGGCTGTCCACATGCAGAAGAGTGAAGCTAGAAACCATATCAATCACCATGTGCTAAACTAAAATGTCAAAATGGAGAAAAATTTAAATATAAAACAGAAGCTGCGGGAAGAAATAACAGGTAACATTATTGAAGTCACAGAGACAGGCAAGAACTTTCTGAACAGAACCCTGGTTGCACATAAAATAACATCAAGAATAAACAAATGGGATTATATCAAATTAAGAAGCTTCTACATAGCAAAGGAAACAATCAACAGAGTGAAGAGATCACTACAGAATGGGAAAAAATTACCATTTATTCCTTGGACGGAGGACTAATGTCTAGAGCATATGAAGAACATGAAAACTTAGATGCCCCACATATAAAATAGACAACAAAAATGAATAGACAGTTCTTAGAAGAAGTAGTACAAATGGCCGATAAATACATGAACACATTTATAACATCTCTAGCCACTAAAGAAATACAAATTAAAACTATACTAAGATTCTGTATTACTCGAGAAAGAATGGTTGTCATCAAGAAATAAAAAAATAACCAATGCTAGCTGTTGGGAGGGAGGGGAATTCTACATTGTTGGTGGGAATTGGTCCTAGTACGATCACTATGGAAATCAGTATGGGGATCCCTCACAAAAACTGAAATAGAAATTCATTTTGATCTGGGTATTTTTTCTTGGTATCTCCTCCAAAATGTTAAAAACATCGTATTATAGTAATACATGAATACCCAGATTATAGCAGCATAATTCAGATACTGATTCCCGGGAATGGCCTACGTGTGCCTCAGCAGATGAATAGATAAAGAAAATACAGTCCTTATAAACAAAGGAGCACTACTTTGCTCTAAAGGATTCATTTGAATCATTTTTGTAGGAAATTGGGTGTCCTGGAGACCATAAATATAATAAATTGGACACATAATCTTAAATATAGCATTGTTTCTCTTACATGCGACTCAAATTATAATTAAATTCTATAGCGAAATAAAAGATAGAGAATGGAAAACAGAGAAACATCTTTGTCAAAGTAGACAAGGGTCCAAGAGATAGAGGGAAGAGGAAGGGGTGGGGAAGAGGATGTAAAAGAATCAAGATATGTATATGTATCAAAGTCCCACAATAAATGTAATCATTATGTACTTCAAGCACGTGTTGATAAAAATATTTTTTAAAAAAGGTGCGGGCATGTAGTTTGAACTGAGTGCTTTGAGTTCAATCCTTAGTACTGCAAATACAAACACATAAAAGTTAATTTTGTATACAAAATCTATCTTGTCTTCGATCTAAAAGTTCATTTTTCTTCTTACTTTAAAATCTATCGAAATATTCTCATGAACCCCTAAAAGAACTGTGGGCTTAGGCACTGTCCCTCCTTTGCCCAGTGGAAGGCAGGGCTTGTGCCTGACACTCAGACCCACACAGCTTCTCACCCTAGCTCAGAAAGGCCAGGGCCAGACACTGTTTCTACCTCAGAGCTCTGAGACCCAGCTTCCTGGCAACCCTTTCTCTGGCTTAAGTAATCATTCTAAACTCCTTCGGCAGCTTTGGTTTCTTCTTAGGCATCTCTTCTTTGGTTATAGATAGCCACTTTCTGTGTCCTTACACGGTCATGTCTCTACATGGTCTGTGTCCTAACTTCCAATTTTCACAGGTAGACAAGTTATATTGGATTAGGTAACACTTGAGTGACCTCATGTAACGTAATCACCTTTTCAATATTCTTATTTCCAAATAAAGTTACATTTGTGGCATTGAGTATCAATTTTTGAACATAAGAATTAGAGAGAGTGGCTAGGTACACAATTCAACCCATTAGAAGTGCATTTCCAAAGACTTATATAACCAGAATAATATCTATGAGTGTGTTCATTATACGTAGCTTTAGCTGTCAAAAACGTCCTTTAGTGAACATTTTAGTTATCAATTGAATGACTATTTCTGTGGTATTAAATTTTAAAAGTGAGACTGTAGGGCGCCTTTATTTTTAATTGATAGTTTTTATGGCTCTTGCTTAGTCGCATTCCTGAAAGCTTCACAGACTCTCAAAAAATTGGTAATTGGTAGTGTTATTTTGCTTACAAAATAAGTGAAATGTGGTTCTATGTTTGCAATTCTTTAATTATGATTCAGTATAACTTCTTCATTGAATTTCTTTTATATGTTTATTATCTATTTAATTTTTTCTGTAGACTGCCTGTTCATATATGTTACTGGCTTTCAACTGGGTGTTCAGTTTTGTTAAATGATTTTCATGTGGCTGTCATCATCTCACATTTCTTTAGGTGTCCCTATATTTTCACATCACTAATTAGTTTGTCGTTATCTTCAGGCTTCACATTAGGACCTAGCTCCAACCTCTGTGCTTCTTGGATCTTTCCCTACAAAAAAGTGGATCAAGAAAATGTCCTAAATTCTGAGCTTATCCACATGTAGAACAAATCATTCAGCATTCAAATTGGTTTTTACTTTCTTGTCTTATTCAATTAATTAATTAATTAATTAATCAACTAAATGATTATCTTGAGAGCAAAGATCTTGATTTGTTTATCAAAGATGCCCAGGTAATTAAGAGTGTCTGACTTTAAAAAGTTCTCAATACTTTTTGACTAAGTGAAGGAAGGAAAGAAATAGTAAAAGTTCATAATGGGCCATATGTCTTAAGGTTTTGATATTGCAGATCATTGATTCGAAAACATTTGAAGATATATTTAGTTAGCATATTTCTTATTTATATCTTCCAAAGCCCTGAATTTAGCCACCAAAGTAAATGCATACTGGTTTTGAGGAAAATGTAATACTTACTATAACAACATATACAGATTTATTTTTGTTTTCAGCTTTAAAAAGTATTTCAATTACTTCTAGGTGGGAGCCATGTACATTGCTTAATGGTAGTTAGTTATGAAGATTTAATTGTCTTCTTTCCTTTAGTAGAGGCAATTCTGCATAGCAGTTTAGGACTTGGATTCAGGAACTCCTAAGTTTGAATTCTTTTATCCTGTTTAGCTTTGTTATTTTTCTCCAAGTTACTTAAATGCATCAAACTGCAAAATAAGGACAGAAATAATATTATTTACCTCATGGATTTGTTGAGAGAATTATAATAGCTAATGTCTGTTAAACATTGCACAGTGAAATTAGAACCCTAAGGTGCCATCAATTTTAACATGATCCTGAGACACCAGAGCTTTTTTTTTTAGAATGTTGTAAATTGGGAATATTTTTGTTGACCTTTCACTTTTTAAGGGTGATGAGGTGACATATACTTATTAGACTGTTGTGGAAATTAAGACAGCATTGACTACAGAGTACAATCATTTTGTAAAAAAGAAATAAATGAATTAATTAATCAACTAAATGATTCAGGATAGACTACACTTTAACTGTGTATGTGTGTTTCCGAGTTTGTACCTCTGCACACACTCCTCCATACATACTAGCTACTCCCAGCCTCTAACCATTCTCCTTAGAAAGTGAAGGCAATTGGGATTGTTGCTCACTCACTAATATTTCTAAGCTGACTTTTTACAATGTTGGGGTTTATTTTTCCTTCTATATTGCTACTGATACTCACTTTCATATTATTTAACCTACATAAAATATTTGTGAAATATGATATATCAGAACTGTGCCTTGGTCCACCCAGAGGGTTGGTCCTGAACAAAAATAAGAATTAAAGCAGGATTTTAATTGGTTTTAGGGATGCCACATTATTCTAGATCCCATTTGGAATGGATTGCATTTTTTTATGGTAGGATCACTTTTTAGATTGAAAACTTCTAAATATTGAGATTTTAGAACTCAGACATGTTGTGTTTCTTAACTTGTTGTCATATCTGAAATGGGAGGAACATTTGAATACATGTTTACATTTTTCACAAAAAAACTTAAGGAAATAAAAATACTATGGAAAGAATAAGCCACTACTGTTTATTCTCTTTTTTGACGATGTTGTTTTCAGATTACTTTCTAATATAAAGGCTAATGCATATGAACCTGTTTCACAAAAAATAAACACCAAGAAATTTCAGAAGTACTGATGTTTGGTAGTATTCCACAAAAATAAAAAGAGAAGAAGATATTGAGGATCTGAAAGAAAACACTGGAGTCATTAATTTAAATATA
>NW_022900941.1:28338889-28367818 GCF_012274545.1 Fukomys damarensis | reverse complement strand
TATTTATATTAGACAGAGAAAGAGGAGGACGAGGGAGGGAGAGACTGAGAGACTAGAATAACTTAATATAACTTCTGATATTTTAAATTTGAACTAATTATTCTGGTACTACCTTGTGAGGAAAATATCTCAAACATCTCTCACAGTGTGGGTCAACCTATACTTTTAAAGTCTGAAATATGTTTTATTCCACTTAGGTGGGTTAATGTGGTTATCTCTAGGTCATATAATCATAAATGATTTAATGTTTCATTATACTTTATGATGAAAATAACTAACTATATGTTTAACCAGAAGTAAGACAAGTAAAAAGATGTCTATAAGGTGTCTAACCCCATAAGAAATTGGCTTGTAGCTATCTAATTCCTCTGATCTTTCATGAAACAATCTGTGTTCCAGAAATATTAGAATGAAGCAATATAGAACTATTCAAAGTCAATACAACTGACTGGATTTCAAATGAAGCATCAGTAAAATCAGAAGAATAGATAAAATGAAAAGATGGTATTACTCTTGATGATTTCAATTTAGAAAAATAGACTCTAAGGGAAAAAAATTCAACAATTCCCCAAACCTCAATTTTAGGGAGAGAAAAATCCAAGCTTTCTATCAAACTTCATACAGATGTGACTCAGAAGATTCAGTTCACTGAACATTTATTCACTACTATGTAAATACAAGATGCCATGATATACTGGGGATGTTTTGTACAAGAAATCAAGAATTGCAGAGAATATGTTTAAAAATGCCTGAGAGTATAAAAAACAAAATAATCTATGTGTATTCTGAGATTGTGAACAATTCTTCCTCTCATTTTGCTTTGTGATCTCTTTCTAAGTTTGTAGTATATAGTTTCTCAATCTCTCTTCATCTGTCTCTGCCTCTATCTCTCTCTCTGTGTCTCTCTGTTGGTCTCTCTTTCTCGTGTGTGTGTGTGTGTGTGTGTGTGTGTGTGTGTGTTTTGTATTTGTATGACTTTACTATCCACCTTTGATCTTAATGCTCTTTGGTAAACTTTATGTTCCTTTCTCCATAGTTCCGTCCTCCTCGGTAACAGCATATGGGGGATGAGGGCATCTTATGCTTCATGTTTATACACCCCTTCCTGTCCTTGCCTGAATCCCATACTATTGCTAATCTAAAGACCACCTATCTCAAGAATTCTCACCTTTTCTCCAAAGCCTTCTTTGACTCTCAATTCTTAAATGTCTGTCTCTTTCACTAATGGTTAATTTGTGACAAGATTTCTGTATTGTTATGTACCTTAAAACCCTATCCAATATACTCCCTTACATTTCAAAGCAATTCCTAATACACTGTTGCAGCCTGTGAGATACGGTAAATATAATCTCTTTTAATTATTTAGGAAAACAAAAGATTAAACAATGTATTTAAATTTCTAAGGATTCAAGATCAGAAGACAATGTGTATGATTTTTGGTAAAATTTTATATTTTGCATATAGGGCTATATGTAAATTTATATTTGTTTAAAATATTTTTTCTCTTTGTATATCATAAATTATCTGATTTCAGGGATGTTTTAAGAGTTAAGCATATAGTGGACTAAGAGTATAATGTGCATAATAAGGTACTCATGTGTGGTGTGTGTGAGGGGAGTGTGATATTGGGCATCAAATCCAGGACCTCAGTCATGCAAGACAAATGCTCTTGACCAGGGAGATACACCCCCAGGACTAATGATGTTCATTGTTTAAAATTTCACAGTATTTTGAGGCAAAACACTTAAAATCCAAGTAAATTTTCTTAGCTTATCTTTGGAAAATACATCTTTCAATAATAAAATTGTATTTTCACACCCGAGAAACTATTCAGTATTACACACATGTGCCTTATTTATTTCACTTAAGAGTAGTTTCTGGGGTGTGAAAAACTAAAAGTGTAAATAAGATCCAAATGGTATAATTGACAATGTGAAATAGGAAGAAAAGGGCTAAAGGTTTAGGGGAAGTGGGAAGGGTAGGGGAAGAGAAATAAGGGAAAAGAAAAAAATATGAGAAAATGAAACAATGGAAACAAAGTTTTTGTAAATAGGGAAGGTTGCAGGGGGTGAAGGGAAGATGGTGGTATGGGTAAAAATTGAGAACCAAGACCTGTCATGAAAAGGTACAAGATCCCAATGATGAATGTAACTGTACTCTATATCTAAAAAGTAACAATAAACTCAGTGAAAAAAAGTAACGATTTATTAAAAATAATAATAAAATTGTAGCTTTGTTTTTGAAACTTTTAATATTCCATTTTAAGGCATGTATATCTAGTTATTTTAAGATGTAAGATTTAAGAAAGAAAAATTGAAATTTAGAAAGAGGATGTTATAGAGGAGAACCTTAGGAGGAGAAAGGAGCACAGCTGCTAAACTGCCCCACTGAAGAAGAGGAAATCATATCAGAGAGAAAAGAACAGTGTATCCCAGGATGTGGAGGTTCTTTTGGAATTCTGTATGTTCCTGATGAGACTAGATGGAGTAGGGTCTCAAAGAGATGAGGTAAATTCCACAGGTATACAACACACTGATGAGTAGAGATTTCCAATTCCTGCCATTTTCTAAAATGGATAATATCCTGGGTTAATCGAGCTAGAGTGGCAAAATTTCGTGGTGAGCTTTGATGCTTCTGTCTGAGTTGATTTTACTAAGGAGAAAATTGAATCATTCGCAAGGTGATGACAGACAATGAATGCTCAGAGGAAGATGAAAGCATGTTCATTTTTACAAAAGCCAAATTGTAGTTATACAGACACTGATGGCAGTGAGCTAGAGCACTGATAACAGTGTATAACATAATTCTTTTAATATTTGTATATGTCTAAAAATTTGTTATTGTGTATAATTAAAGCAAATATATTTTATATTTTTATAAAAGTTATAGTGAGTAGAAGCATGAGCTTCTAAGATAACTTTTCCTGGGTTAAGTTCTACAAAGAAGCCTTCATGTAGTTCTAGCTACTGGGGTCAGAATGGTGTAGTAAACAAACCTGAGCTCTGTATTCATGAGGTCTCAGCTTGGCACATAGACTCCATTGGCAGTTGGACTGGAGGCCACATGTATTATATTTTTGTAAAAAAATCATATTCATTTTCCCAAATTCTAGGACATTTCCAGAGAATGAGTTAAGGGAAGTGAACCAATTGATGTAGCAGAGGAAATTTCAAATCAGGCCAATATCCAGGTTGTGGCATGGGTACTTACTGATGGGTGATTTTAGCCAGATCTATAGTGAGAATCAGGAGCAAAGAGAAGAGCTGAGTAATTTTAAAAGACTACAGTTTCATCAGAAAGAAAGCAGCTGCAAAGGTGGAGCTGAGCACTTGGTTGCTCAAATATCAACATTTTAAAAAGCCAAGCATTTTGCACTTGGACAATAGCAAAGATGTCTTAAAGATGTCTTGGATTGGTGAGACACTATCAATCACAGGTTCAAGAAAGCCCCTGAGCTTCTTGCTCCAGGCCAGTTAGGGAATTGGTTACCCATGTTAAATTTCACTGTGTTCAGCTACCTAAACACTCAGAGGCCACTGTTACCATGGTCCAAGGGAACCATCTACTGCTTAAACTGGCAGCAGACCTTGGTATCATCCACATGGTGTTGGTTTTACAGGACTGCAACAAGGAATAGTTGTGATGTCAAGGAGGCTTCCACCCAAATTTCAGAATAAGACATTTCAGGCCAGCCAGTGTGACCTTGTGCGAGGGCATGCATGAAGCCATGAGAGAGAAGGCAAGGGCACAGTAGAAACCCTAATAATTTACAGTTACCAGGAGTATGAATCATCATCTAAGGAAAACCACAGGTAGTGAGCAAAGTCACCATGTAGGAGAGGCAGATGGGATACAACAGGCAAGGCTGTAGGGGCAGAGCTGCTCCAGATTGTTGGAGCTCATCTCTCGCCACAACCTTCCATAGGTGCTGGATTTGGTGTCATTCTGGTTTGAATCTTTTCTATTCCCCAATTCCTCTCTTTTGGAAGGCACATGTTAATCTTGCCCATTGTATGTTGGAAGTATTTAACTTTCTTTTTGAGTTTTACAGGGCTCACAGCTAAGAGTTTGCCTTCAGACTCAGAGGAAACTTTGGACTTGGACTTTTCAACAAGACTGGAACTGTTATGTCTATGACAAAACTTACTGACTATGACAAAGATGTATTTTATATAATGGGATAGACATAAGGTTTTGGGGGGAGCAAAGTTTAGATCTAAAATGTCTCTCAGACTTCCCATGTATTTGGAAGGTGACTGGATGATGGGGGTATCTTCCTCATCAGTGGTCTCACCCATTGATCAGTTAGTTGAGTAGCTAACCATGGTGACAGTAGGTAGCTGGGGCCCATTTGGAGGTGGGACCCCAGGGACAATACTTGGTTGAGTATCGTCTTGTCCCCGGGTTCTCCCTTTGCGCTCTGCTTTCTGTCATGTGTCGAGCATCTTTCTTCTGTATTTTACAACAAAATTCTCCAACGTGCTATTTGTAGGTAGGGTGGCACTTCAGAATTGTTTTGAACTTTGTACCACATTTTCAGGACCAAAAGTTTTAGCCCCTTGTTGACCAGTGTTCATATAAAATCTTCTCTGAGGAAGATGGTTAACTACGAGCAAGGTAGTCATTTTCAGGTGAAATGAATTTCTGGGGGGAGGATTAAACTGTCAGTAGCAAGCACTGAACACTCCCAGGGGACAGGGGGATTAGTATTTCTCTTGATTGTTGGCAGGAAAGAATGGCCAGCAAACACATCATCTACTGTATCACACCAACACTACCCAACTGCTCAGGCTCAATCCTGGATTCTTCTTTTCCGTATCCAACTTGCTGGAGCCTGCTTGATGAAATCTCCAAAATATAGCCAGAAGTTGTTCACTTCTTACCACTTCCACTTTAGAAATCCATACTTGAATTATCGATTTTGTTCACTTGGGTGACAATTTTTCAATACTTTCCCTGCATTAGCCTTTTACAGATAGTTCTATATTTTATTTTCTTCATAGCAGAATGGTCTTCTGAAAAATAAAGTATATTTACTTTTAGAACCTTCCCATTAGCTCACATTGTAAATAGCATAAAATCAATGCTCTTTATTATTCCTCACTCTAATAACAGTTGCTGTTTATTCCATAGCTTCCTAAATTCATTGAATTCTTATATAATCCACAACAGTTTTCCAACATGTTGTTATTGAAGCTGGGTGCTATGACACACACCTATAATCCCAGTTTACTCAGAAGGCTGAAACAGGAGGATCACAAGTTTGAGATCAACCTGGACAGTTTAATGAGATCCTATTTCAAAATAAAATAAATAAATTATATAAAATAAATTTTAAATGGGCTGTAGGTCAGTTGAAACCCTAATTTCAGTCTCCAGTGCCAGAGAAAAGAAAGCTATTGCTATTGCCATTATTTTACAGAGAAGTTACAAGTGTATACAATTCCCCACAAAGAATATAATTATTATATACTCAAAACATCTAGTAAAAGAAATAATAACACTGAGAGGTTTAAAAGCCTGGGTTTAAGCCCATTACTGTCTGATTCCAAAGCTCTATATAGTGTTACCATAGCTGTCACTAATATGTGTAATCAAATAAAAATTTCAAACTCTGACCTTTAGACAAACATCATTTTGACTGCGCAACTATCTTTGAAAAAATCATTAGAAAATTATACTTTTCTGAGACTATAAAGTATTTAATAAATATGGTTTAATTTTGTATTTTGTTCTCATAGGCACTTTGGAAAATGACTGAGTAGGAGGGTAATTTCAAATGGGGAAAGAAAGATGCACAATGTTCAAGCCAGCTGTGAGCATAAATAATCGGAGCCCAGGAATCCAGGAATGAAATTATGTATCCAACCTCTGACCAAGAGCATTTCCTACCTGGTGTCCTGTACCCTCCCAGTGGGAGTTTCTTACCAAGAACACTGCCTCCATTGCTTATCCATGGAACACAAATTGTTGCCTGAAAGAAATGGAGATTTGTGCCCTGGCAAAAACAATCCGTGCTCATCTTTGCCTAATTGGGAGCATGAAGAACAAGCTGGAGGGTTGGTGAGATCTGAATTACAATGCAGCTTGAAGGGCCTGCAGTCTTTGTCTACTTCAGAGCATTAGAACCTGAGGCCTTTTTGTGAGAGGTTGGTTTGGGAGTGAGAATTCGTCTCTATATTTCACTGAAATTTGGAGTTTAAACCTGTGTCACTGCAGGCGCCCCAAGAATGAAGAGGAAGGAAGTGATATTTTTTAGAGCTTTTTATCCATTTGGCAAAATTATCCCGACTCTGCATGTAAATAATAAATAAAAAGCTGGAAAAACTGCTAACTGAAATTTATTGATCAGTTCTCTGGCAGCAGTGCATATTCCAAAGTTTCTCCAATCGGTTGTGTTAATATTACTATAACCTCTATCAGGCTTAGCTTTCTCCCAGCTTAGTGTAAAAACTGAGAGTTAATATTTCTCCTACCAGGAAACTTTAGAAATGATGTAAAAGAATATGGCCAGGAATATACCGTCTGATTGTTGACATGGTTTTCATTGTTAGCCTAGAAGAGTTAGCAACAAAAATCACCTTCTTGTTTATTACTGAACAGATTAAAAGGAATACCCAGTCTAGTCAGTTTTATCAAGAAGGCAGCAAATGTCAAAAAGGCCAAGCTATCTGAAAGCTCGGTATACAAACTGCTTATTTCTGGAGAATTAAGAAAAAAAAAAACTTGAACTTAAAGGAAGTAGAAAGTGTAAAAGGGAAGATTTGTAAGCTGCAGCATTCTTAATATTTTATTGAAAATCTAGACACCAAGATCTTCATTTTTGTAGGTCTAAGAGGAAAGAATGCTTTGCACATGTTATCACCTTTGGCCATGTTAAAGTTTTGAGAACTCATGAAGTACTATGTTACCAGGAAGAACTGCTGCTCTGACTATGGTAGGAATGGTGAAGTTGGGCTGCTTCATCCAGCACTAAAGCCCCTAATCTTTTCCCAAGGAATTTCATACTGTTGCATTCCTATGAAAACTGGATTGGCTGAAAGATTCTTCGTCATATCTTTGTTGATTACTCATGACTCAGGGTATCTATTTCTAAATCAATATGTTGTGTGTACACAAAATCATGCATTGCAGAGATCCATCAGAAAAAGGAAACCAGTACAAAAATGATATGGTTTAGTGGCAAAAATAAAATCCTAAATCATGAGATGGGAATGATTGCTGAGGGTAACAATGATAGCAACCATTATTTATTTAGTTTTTACCTTATGCTTAGAATTATTTTCATATCTTTTTTCTGCACTCCATTTAATCTTTGTAACTACTCTGCAGAGCAGACACTGTTATTCCTGTAATACAGATGAGCACACTGTAAGAGAAGAGTTAAACAATTTCCTCAGTGGTCTTTGATTTTTAAGTGGAATTCCTCGTATCTAAAACCTACACATGTAACTTTGGAACCCATTCCACTAATGATCATGCAAAGTTGTCTTTTGTTTGGAATCTCACCCCTTTCCCAGCAAACAGAGCCACTGTCATTAATGTTTTTCAATCTTTATCAATGATCTGATACCTGCCATTATGATTCCCACGAAGTTGTTTCCAAAATTAACTGATATGATATATTTAAAAGCACTTTAAGGGATAACGTGCTCGTCAAATTGGAGGTGATATGATTACAGTGTATACAATGGTTAGTTACTCAGAGCAATGGTCCATTAAATGGTCAGCAATGAGTGTATCTGGTATTCTAATAAACTGAACCACAGTAATAGTCTTCTCCTAAATGTACGCACATTAGCTCTTCCCAGAATTCACAAGCAAGTCAAGGCTCAAACTGCCTTTGAACACAGTTATTTGGAGATACATAGGCATATTTCTGGAAACAGGGAGGAAATGCTGTAATTGTTTGCACATGCGGGCATTGTCTCAAATATGATTTTGCTATTTCAGAGATTCCCTTGTCATAACTATCAAAATGACACAAGCAGTACTTTTTTGTAATCTCCATATTTGATGCATGAAAGAAGACTTAATTCCTGTTTGAATAAACAACATAATAAGGTTATTGAGATTAGAGACCATTACTATATAAAATTATGTCTAAGTGGCAGATATAATTAACATTGGATTGTAATTACACTAATTACAAGTCACATTAAGACACTCCAGTAATGACAAAGTGAGAACCCTATAATTGAATGGAATAAGTAGGGAAACATGCTGCTCACACTAATTACCTAAATGAGCTAATATGTCTTCAGAGTGACAGTCATGCTCAATGTTATTATGCAGACAAGGCATTTGAGTGAGGTACTTTTTTTTTTTTTGGCTAATTTTCTTCCTTTATTCTCTCCAGGACCTATTTCAAGTCATCAGCAGCTTTGGGATTTCTCAATTGAACCAAAGAAAACAAAAATTGCACTTAGAGTTTTCTCTAACCTTGTTAAAGGAATGCACATATGGCAATGATCTGTAACCAGGTAAGGTTTTAGTCTCGGTGTGGGGAATGAAACCAGCTGAACACCAGCCTGTTCCCTGGACTGGCTAATGCTCTTGACTTTCTCCTCTGCTCTTGCTTTTTAGCTTACTAATCAAATAACTCCAGCTCACTCTTCACTGTGTAGTTTTCGGCATTCGGAATCACCATATTGTGGATTCCAAAGTACCAAATATGGCTTGCAGAAGCCTGGCTCTGGAGAGGCCATGGAGAGTGATAAAATCTGAATTATTCAAGAAAATTAGTATGAGCATTGCACTGGAACTTGCATTTCAGCCCAAGCTGTTCAGTGAGAATATAAACTAACAGTGGAATATGAATTCATGGCCCTGTAAAAATTGTTTGCTTTTTGTTGTTCCTTTTCATTACCTTTCCTTTATATGTCTTCAACTGTGTAGGGCACTGCTTGGTGTAAAAGAAAAATAAAGGGGACAAACCAAACTTAAGCTTTTTAAATATTTCCTTTCAAAAGAGAGGTTTTTAAAATTATTATTATTTTAAGGCAGGGAAATCATAATACATAGAAAACAGAATCAAACTGATGCATTTACACTGATAAACAGTGCTGAGTATAGTTTTTCTTTCTCTTATGTTAGTGAAGAAATTGTGTCAGGCCTGCCTTTGTGTACGGCTTTGGAAGAGTTTCTGTTCATTCTATTTTTTCTTGTATTGATATAAATATGATTTCCTTGCCTTCATCAGAAACCCTAATTTTACAATTGAGAAATTTGGCTTATGGGTTTCTAGTACAAAACAAACCAAATATGCAAGCTTCATTAATAAGTATATGCTATATAAATACAGCATAAAGAATATAGAAATATGATAACCTGACCCTCCCACTTTGTTAATTTTTGACATAAAACTGTTTTGTTGAAGTACTTCACTTCCAGGGTTATGCAACTCTTGTAATCAAACATATTTTGGACTTAAAGTTGAATATGAATAAAGTCATACTCAATTAATTCCTTAGCTGTACAAACTCATATAAGCAAGCATCAGGAGTTTACATAAGAAGAGGCTGATTGAAATAAATAGTATTGGAGGCCAGTCTGCTAAGACTAAGACTTGTAAGTAACAAGCAAATGGAACTTGGCATACTTTATCTAAGACACGGAATAAGGTGGTTTAGGTTTTGTGTTTAGCTCCATCCCGCTTTCAGTGCTGATTTTGCAAGTTATTCATTATCTCTGCTTTGTTATGTTGTTAGTTTTAGTGGTTACTTGCAATCCATTTAGTCTTTGAAGCTTAAAGCAGCTCCAAAAGTTATATCATTTTATGTCACTAGGTCCTGGTAAATACATTAGCCAACTTGGCAGAACAGTCAGATACCCCGGACCAGGATTGGCAAACTATCTTTTATGCGGAGCCAAATACGGATCACATATGGCCTCTGTCACATTTTTTCACAACCCTGTAAGAAAACCTTTTTAGTTTACTGTCTACTAACTAAAAACACACACACACAAACACATACACACACAATTGTGTGATACAGTTACTACCCAAGGCTGTAAACTATCAGACCACAAGCAAAATTTGGCCAATAAGAGGTATTTGTCAGACTGAGCTAGACAAATGTAATTGAGCATGCATTGTGGTGAAGATTGTTCATTATTAGGAACTAAGTAGACAACTACTTTAAACTTTTCATGAAACACTGGAATTTAAAATGTATAAAATAAATAGTCAAAGTCATAGACAATTTTATTCTATTTATACTTGAATATGTTGCTATATTGTGGGTATCTGAGCTTGAATGGGGCAACAGAAGCTTGGCCATAGACTGTGGGGAGCAAGGGCTCAGGGGTCTATGACCAAAGCCTTGGTGAGGAATCTGTGCAAAGGCTACGGATGGGAGCCTGACCATGCCTAGGTGGTTAATTGAATAGGTAACCATGCCAAGGATAAGATGATCCAGGTTCCGGAAAGCATTACAAATGAAAACTAGACTAAAAACTAAAGTTTCCAATACAAGCAGGCACAGAAATATAGGAAAATGTAAATTGTGGCACACACTGGTCGTACACATTCTCCACAAAATGAAACCAGGAAGTCTTGAAGAAATAGTTGATTGTGGAACAGGAACAGGAAACATAAGATTCTAGAAGAATTTTGTTTGCATTGTTGTACCAGAAACAAACAGATCATAGGATGATCAGGTCACGTCGACAAGATCCAGAAACCAGTTTGAAGAGATTCACCCTGGAATAATCAAGGATCATTTCAGGAGATGGAGCTGAGTGTGCTGCTATATCAAAGGGCTTCAATAACTGTAATACATCAAGAGAAAAAGAGTAGCAGACAAGAGAATGTGGGCAGAGGAAATGATAGAGATGGAAAACATCTTCATTATCGAAAGTGGATTAATACCTAGAAAAAATTTTTCCATTTCCTTCCAGCGCTTGCCCTTTCTTAGTAAACATTGTAGTGGAAACCTTGGTTCCACTCTTACTATCCAAGTCTCCCCTCTAGCACACATGGATGTACAATGCTTGCACCTTTGCCAAGCATACACACTTATTCATTCTTATGCTATTGGAGTACTGCGTATGTAATAAGTCAGATCGATTGTAAAGCCATTTGAATACCTTGGAATCACTCCAATAGATCAGGGCCAGGATTCTCCCCTAGTTCTGCTCTAGTAGATTTTCTACTGTAATTCTAATGTCTAAATTCTCAATAGGCAGACACATTTCTATCCCTGAAGACTCTTTACCTAGACTTTGACTTCTAACACGGACTGGAGCTCAGTGTATTATGGTGCAGCCACTGTTACTTGTGTATAATCTTACTCTGAAAGACTTCCTCACAGATCATCCGTTTCTTAGTTATAGACCAAGTGTGATTTAAAAATATTTTTGAGATGCAGTCAGAATGAGATTCTTTCACTGATATTGAGTGCATATGTGCAGTTCTTTGGTATCCTGCATAGTATCTTCCTCTCACTGCCTTTGAATTCACTGGCTTCTCTTTACTTACGCTTTTTGCTTTCCTGCCATCTCTTGATCTGCATCTTGCCCGTTTTATAGTAGCTGTAAGTGAGTCAGTATTCCCAGTGTCTCTTAACCATGCTTTTTTTTTGGGGGGGGAAGTACTGGGGATCAAACTCAGGTCCTTGTGCTTGCGAGGCAGGCAGTTGTACCACTGAGCTAGATCCCCGGCCCCCATGGTTTTTGATTTTAAGGCACATCCTGGCATCACATACCCTTCTACCTGCCTAGTATAGTATCGCTTTAAATGACCGTGCACTTGAAATGCTGACTATAAAATCTACCAATAGATGTTGTTTTGCATTTAAATCCCCTGTAGTGTTCCAAAGAGTTAAGGGTGAAGTTCTGAAGTTAAAATCTCATCTCGACTCTAATGCTGGGCAAGTTATTTAACCTCCCTGAGCATCCTTGGCGTAATGTGAGGGTGATATGTAGGTAACTGGGAATAACAATTCATATATTACAAAGTTATTAAGAACTGATGACAATAGCTATTTATCAAGTGCTACTGTATGTGGGCATTTGATAAGTGCTTTGAATATATTATTTTGAATTTTTAGAATTATATTGCAAAATGTATTATATTCCACTTTTATAGGTGAAGAAATTGAGGCTTGATGTGGTAAGGCAGTTTATCTTAAATCATCACAGTGAACAAGAGACAGAACTGGAATTCAATTGCAAGGTTTGGCTGACGCTTAAATTCTAGCATATTTCACCATGTTCTGCTGGGCACCTTTCATGAGAAGGTTTTTCTCCAATGAAACAAAGAGACACATTTCTCTGTGGCATTTCCTGTTTTCCTATTTCAAACATGTTTTTAGTTGCCGGAGAGTTGCCAGGATCAAAAGCATAATTTATGTATTGAACTGATGCAAGCTAGAAAGAAAAATGCATTTTCTCATGTTCTATCCTTTAACTCATTCAGTACAGAATATGTAAGCAATTCGAGTAAGGTGGCAATAGACGCTTTAATGAGAAGGAACATTAAATGAATCAGACATGGGTGGCACAGAGAAATGTGTGAGACAGAAATGGCAAAGTAATAAGGATCCTAGTCAGTAATATATTAGGTGCTTTTGAAGATTGTAAGAGGGTGAATTTGATTCTTTAATGTTCTGGGAAAGGAAATCTCCCTTTTGTGCTAAAAATCTACACAGGATACTGTTTTCTGACTATCCTCTTTAAAGTTGGTCTTCCAAATATTCCTATGTCAACCTATTTTTTATTCCTTGGTAACATTTTATACTATTAATAATTCTATTTGTCTTTATTATTATTATTATTATTATTATTATTTACAATTGCTTTCATTGGGAAGTAACCTTCCTAATGACAAGGATCGTGTCACACAGTAATTGGTGCATAGTGAAGGGCTTTGTAAATACTTGTTGAATGAGTCTGACAAAAGTGAAAAGAAGATTCCCTCCTTATGTGTGGGAGGTCACATGAAGCTCCACATACCACTTAGGGGTCACCAGGCAAGACAATGACATGGGTGGCTTTGTTTTCATAAACACTTCCTGTACATTTCTCATCTCAGAAACAGGCTCAGTAATTAAATATGCTGGCATCTCACCCACAAGGACGAGCAGGGAGGAAAGCAGGATTAGGTGGGGCTGAGGAAACAGGAGTGTAGAGATTGACTCTGCCCCAGGTGGCCAGACAGATGACTGTACAGATCAAAGGTTGAGGTCAGTTCACCAGATGTTTCTTTATTCAGTAGGTCCAGTGTCAGAGTCATGAGGGTACAGCCTTTGTAATAGTCAAAGTTAAATGCCCACATGGTGGCTCAATCCAGCAATGCATTAAGTTTCAGAGTGTTCCCATATTCAAAGGAGACTGGAAAGAACTAGAGAATACCATTTTCCTCGAGTTGTTATAGGTCAGCAGAACCTTTTAGTACCATATCATACATTACACTTGACATTGTGGCCTCCAAAATGTGTTACAGAATTTGGGTTACTAGAAAAATATTTGTAACAACTCACTGAGTGATAAAAAGGGTTATACAACCATACGCACCTTATGAGGCAAAAACATCTCTTTATATTTTTATCTACAACTATATATTCAGAGGAAAAGAACAGATTGGGAAGAAATATATGAAAATGTTATTAGTGATTATCTCCAGGTGGTAAAATCTCAGGTGATATATAATTTCATCTGTATGTTTTCCAAGCCTTCTTTCTTTAATGTGACTTATTTACAAAAGTAAATATTAAAAATAAAAATGGGGGAATATTCCACTAGAAAGAATAAATAAAAATGAAATCGGATCCATGCTGGTGACTCTTCTCGTTTCTATTTCTTTTCCGCTACTGTGGAATTCTGGGTCTCCCTTGGGACTATGTACTGTACAGCCTCCCTGGTAGGTCCTTAGTATTTGATAAGACCCATTCCCAGTCAAGATCCTGAATCTTTGCTTACATGATTTGTTTCTCACAATATCTGGTGTTTCTTGTTTTTCTCTTCACCCCGCATTCAGTTATGGTGGACACAGAAGATCTGGGCTTCAGACAAAGGATTCCAGGCAGGAAACTGAGGCAGTTATCATGCTTAGGAGACTTCCACTTGATGTGTATTATACCAAGTATATTGGTCAGCAGATTTGTTAGGTAAAGATCAGAGGAATCCAATAGCTGCTCGGTTCAAGAAGATTAAAGATAGAACATGAGCCAGGGATTTAGCTCAGTGGTTACTTTGCCTGCCTTGGAAGTGCAAGGTCCTGAGTTTGATCTCTGGTACCAAAACAAACAAACAAAAAAGATGCCAGAAGTCATAGAACAAGAGATCAAGGATGCAGCACTAGACAAAGACTGAAGCTCCTTGAAGAGTTGTTGGTGTGAGTCAGCACTGAAAGGCTGAAGCAATTGGAGTCTCTTATCCATAAGTGATTGCAGTAGCAAAAGCTGCAAGTGGAGCAGAAGAAGCTTTCTAAAATATAGGCAGTTTATTAGATGTTGCCACCCATGTTAGAGTGATTCTTCCTCTGTTAGTTTGCTGGATTACATGCCAGTAATCTCTGGACACCCCCACAGACGCACCCAGAGTGTGATTTACCAAGCTGCTAGGCTTCTCTACACATCAAGTGTCACAGACATTAAAAAGGGAAATCCTTTAAATAATACCTCCCAAGACAGTTCCCTAGGCTTTTACATGTGTGACAGAGTGGATGCTGGGCCTTGGCCAAAATGTACAGAAGTAATTGCTGAATCTGCTGGTTTATTTCAAAGACTAAAAGAGTTACCCTTGAACCAAAGATATACCTAGACCTGCAGGTTTTCATGCAGCTGAAAAAACTAGACAGTGACCCATTTCTCCCATGTTTAATTCCCTTTCGTCAGTGTCTGGTAGTTCTTCATTTTTTATCGTCCCAAGTAAGCCTACTCCTCCTACCTCAGAAGAAAGCCTATGTGTCACACTTTTCCCTCAATGCAATGTGGAAGTTCTAAATTTCATTTCCTTCCAAGTAAATGATTAGGCTTTTTTTTTTTTTTTTAAACAAGAATCCAATGGTAAGTGTTGATGGCTGATAAGGATGTGATATGTTAAAGTGTATGCTGATAAATTCACATTGACCTTGGGTCTATGTGAGAATCTTGGGTCTAGGGAAGATTTAAGATGCCATGAGGTACTGTAAGATTAAAAAAAGTGCAAAAGAGACTTTCAGAGCCCCAGATAATATAAACTATGTCTAATTGAACTCAGCATTTTACCAGTTCTTATTTTTAAAGTAAATCCTCTGGAATCAACAGTGTTCACCTTTGATTTTTTTTAATGCAATTTAGATGTAAAATTTAGTTATTTTATGAGAGTTTTTATGTTGAAGTTCAAAGAAAGACATTCTGGTCTTATTTCTCTTGTTGTTCCATTAAAAAGTATGATATTTAGCTTTTCAAAAGCATAGAAGTATAAATTGTACCTATGACATATAATACAGTATGCTTTGCAGTTTAATCAGGAAAAAATAATTTAAATTGGTAGGAAAAAGTAACTATAAAACTTAGTGAGGAAAACGCTGATCATTTCTAAAAGGTCAATTGTAGTGCATGGGTTGATTACGGTTTGCAGTGAAGTGGTCCTTGCCCTATGCTGTGCTGCTTCTTCTTCCATGTGCCCTTGTGTTGGAGAAATTCACTGAGAGAATCCTGATTAGGTGGAGGGTGGCAGAATAAGGGAAAGAGAAAGCCAGACACCTTTTAAATCCATCATTTCTGTGTTCCTGGTTTTCCTTGCTGTTTCAGTTGAACCGATTGCCTAATCATTTCATTTTAATGAATTTATCAATCTTTATTTTTCTGTTTTCTGAAGATACACAAAAATTAGGAGTCTTTTTATTTGGCTCTTGATCGTAATTCAGTGAGTGCGTATGTGTTTATGAGTGTGTGTGTTTGAAATTTTTAAAAATTACAAATAATTTGCATTGAGATCAGTTTTAAAAATTTTAAAATGTTTAATATCTCTATTTCCTACCTAAAGATTAAGAATAATTGTTCTTTTTATATTTTAAAATATAATTGTAAAGTTCAGAATGAGATAATAAACAAGTTTTTAAATTATAAAATTTTATTTAAATATGAGAAAGATACTACATATGTTGCTTTAACTTTTCATATCTCTGTCTTTAAATTTGTAGATTTTCAGGGTAGATATGTTACACAAACTATTCTCCTTTACTTTCATTGAGACAATGGCTAAAAACATTGTAATTTACTATAATAATATCATATATAGAAATATTTTTCTTAATCTTTTAAAATATAGTGTTAAGATTTTCATTTTGATTTTCAGTGGATGATAATTTCAAATTTAGTAATCTGACTAAAGCACATGTACTTTGTATACATTAAATTATGGTTAAGAATTTAAGTTATATCTCATTAAAATTAAATAATGCACATTATGATTAGATAGCAAGTATTCTGTTTTGCCATATGGTTTGAATACAACAGAACTCATACTTTGAGGAGTTAAATGAGTAAAACAAAATATTCTGCCACTAGACAAGAGTTTCTTCTAAAATATGACTGTGCAGTAAAATACTGAAAAAATACTCAGCATGAATTTACAGTCAACAATTTAATTTTTTTTCTTGTGATGATGTTTCAAATGGTGTATATTACATTGGCCATGTCAGTGTTTGGTCTTTTTTAAAGAAGACATTCTGTGCTACATAATCTCTGTACAGTTTTTTATGCCATTTAAAATAATGACTAAGTAAATAATTTGGGATGAACAGAATTTTAGAAGGAAAAATTTGAGATTATAGGATACAAATACTAGAATAATTCATTTTAGTAGGTACATTCATTTAAAAAGGCCCTCACATTTTTAAATTAAATGATCTATTTGGCTAAGGCTTACTCCTGTGATAAATCTGTCATTTTTCCCTGAAATTATGCAATTATATGGAATTTCTAAATCTCTGCAAATGCGACCTCATTTGGACAGATACTTCTAAATGTTGGCCAGAAAATAAAAAGGAAGCAAATCTGAAAGCAATTTGGAAAAGTCAGAAAAGCTACTCTCCTTCCAAGAATCCGACTCAGTCACCACTCTTTCTGCTCTTGTTTTATACTGACACAGGGTTTTGTTTAAGAACCTGGTGGCAAATATAAATTGGAGTTTAGAACCTTTGTGACAACTCAGAACTACCCAGATTCTTCTCTCCCTCTTCCTATCCCCTTTCCTCACTCCATTAAGTGAAGAGCTGTGTATGTTGTAAGAGCCTACTTGATCATTGTAGAGACAAAATGTTCTGCTTTTCAGCACATTTTTAATCCACAGCTGGTGCACAGATTGGCAGAGAGTATATGTTAGTTTTAGCTGTGAATTTTTTCAAGTTGAGGTTGCCTATATTTAGATCTCTGGAGTTTTAGGATTGCTGAAAGTAAATGTTTGAATGAGAAAAATATTGACTGGAGGAAAATACTGTTTAATAGAGGTGTTGATTTTGACCAGCCTAAAATATGCTCTTGTTGGATGAACATTTGTAATAAGAGAAATAAAATTGTAGATATTACTGGGAATACACATTTATTCAATTGCCACGCATTAGAAATAAACTGTGGTGTTAATTTGATGTCAAAGAATACTTAATTCCTTTGGAGAAAAAGGTGCTTATGCAGATTTATTTTGGAAAATGAGGTATTACCCTTTTGACATAGAGACAGAGAAATCAATATGCAACCTAACTCAGACTTTTAAAGTTTATTTTGTAAATCATCAAAATCCCAAAGTAAATTATTTTACTATTGATTCTTGGAGTACCTCGCAAAATAGGCTTTTCATTCATGGGAGATAATATGATGTTGATATGTTATTTCCTCCTGAATTGGCTTTTAATTCATTCAACAAATATGCATTGAGCACACATTTAGTAATAGGGAATGTGCTAATCACTGAGAATATTTGAATTTAACTTTGGTTGTTATTGCTGTACAAGTTGCAAAAAAAAAAAATACAAATGACATTTATTATCCTGATCCTATTACTTTATCTGCTTCCCTAGCCATAGTATTATTTGAATAGTTTTAACTGTAAAAGTTTAGCTAGTAGCTGAAATAACTCAAAATGTGTAGGTTTTGTTCAGAGCACACTTTGATTCAGTAAGAGATGTTTAAGCTATGACTCAATAAAAGTAGCAGAAACTATGGAATTAAATGACTATATTTTATGAAGAATTTTTTTACATACAAAGGAAACTGAAGAAATCTGGCTTTATTCAGTATAGAACAGAATAAATATGTTATATAGGAATTATTGTTTTAAAACAAGTATACAGAAATGACTTGTGTTATTGACATGTTGGATAGCTCCACTTAAACTAGATATTAGAAATAAATCATTTTTAATTTATTTATATTCGTCACTAGACCTAGAATTTTGATATATTGTAAGTCAATCTGCAAGAGCATAAATTGGCAATATGTATCAAAACATTGATAATTTTCTCTTTATTTGAATTAAAATATCTTAATTTTCTTAGGGGAGTGGTCAAAGATATAACCTTAGATGAAAAAGATTATTCTAAGCTGTTGTTTGTTATAGATATAAACTGCATGTGTATTAGAAATACTTGTAAATGATGATGTAACATAGGTTGAACATGATGAAATACTATTAAAATCATTTTGTTGACCATCATGAATATTTCAATTAAGTTCCACTAAGACTGTTTATGTAGCCTAGGAGGAGCGCCACAGACACTCTAAATCGAGGGATTATAACTCAGTCTCAGGAAACCAGGACAATTAGAGTTTGCAATGTGAAATATCTCCAAGCAGAAAAATGCTCAGAAAAAGAATCCAAAGATCTGTAGAATGTTTCTTTTAATTACTTAGCACAGTGCTGATGAACGCACACCTGTGAAGAAATCCCTTAAGGGCAGAAAAAGAGCCACAAAAAGAGAAATAAGAGACAACAATGCACAGTGTTTATGTAAACCAAGATTTATGTCTGTTACCAACAGCAGGACTGGAAAACTTACAGGCATTGATAAGCGTGATAGATGTTTTAATTGTTTTGATATCATGAATATTGTGGAGCAATGTTGCAGTGAATATAGAATACATATCTGTCTTTAGAGATACCAATTTAATTTCTTTTGGATATATATATTCAGAAATCAGATTACTGGATTGTATTATAGTTCTGCTTTTACTTTTTGCAAACTTCATACTGTTTTCATAATAGCTCTATCAATTTACATTTCTAGTGTACTGGGGTTCTCTTTTCTCCACATGTTGACTCTGTTGAGAATCTTTTCATATATATTTTTAACCATATGTATGTCTTCTTTAGAAAAGTATTTATTTGGATCTTTTGACCATTTTAAAGTAATTTTTTTTCTATTGCATTGTATGCATTCCTTATATATTTTGGATGTGAATTCTTTGAGGTGCATCATTTGCAAATATTTTCTCTTATTTCATGGGCTGCATTTTCATTTTGTTGATCATTCTCTTTGCTTTGCAGAATCATTTTAGTTTGCTTGTTAGTCTTGTTTATTTATTTTGCCTTTTTTGGTGTCATATCCAAAAGAAATCATTGCCAAAGCCAGGGTCAAAGGGCTTTTCTCATGTGTTTTCTCCTAGGGATTTTTTAGGCTTAGACCTTACTGTTAAGTCTGTAAGCAATTGTGAATTAGTGATTGTATATGCTATAAAAAAATTCACTTTTATACTTGTGCTCATGGGTATCAGGTTTTTCTAACATCATTTGCTGAAGTAACTTTTCTTTCCCTATAATGTATTCTTGGTTCCCTTGTCAAAAACTAAATGACCATAAAATCGTGGATCTATTTCTATGTATATGTTCTGTTCTACTGATCATTGTGTTTGTTTTTATACCAGTACCATACTGTATTGGTTAACATAGCTTTGTAATACAGTTTGAAATTAAGGAGCATGATGATTCTAGCTGTGTTCTTTCTCAAAATTGCTTTTATAGTTTCATATGTATAAACATAGTAGATGAATTGTTAGTATGTCAACTGTAATATTTATTTGTTCTTAGATCATGGACAGTTGTGTACACATTTATATAGTTGGTCAGTCATCAAGTTTAAGCCTTTTAAAATATAAATTTAGACAAACTACCTGTGATATACATTTAAATAAAATATTTAATAATAAAATAAGTAGCATAGAAACGGCTATAGACAATACGCTATATGTAGATAATAATATGATATATAATAATATGTAAATAAAGCTTCAATAAAAATCTCCACTTAATAGGAACTACATTGTGGTTTTTTTGTTTTTTGTTTTTTTTTTTTTGGTACCAGGGATTGAACTCAGGCCCTTGTACTTGCGAGGCAGGCGGCAAAACCATTGAGCCAAATCCCGGTCCCTGAAATATATTGTGTTAAACACAAAGGGTTTATTATAGGAATTTATCTTTACAATTTATGAAGCTGATAAATATTTTTTCAAACTATTTCTAGAAACTCCAAGAAATTTATTTTATTTAATTTTTTGTAATTGAAACACTATTTTATTGGGTATATGATTAATTTTAAAAGCAAAATGAATATAATTCAGTTATTACAATAATGACTAGATTATGGACTGCCAATATACCTTTCTTCAATTCTTATGTCTTTTTATTTCAAAACTAAAAGCATGTACCCTTCTCACTAAAAATGTATGTAAAGGAGATTCAAGCTGACAGTAACATCTGAATTAATTTTGTTCTAGATTCCTGGAGGAATTGTATATAAAGCTCTCAGGTTGCTAAGTTATAAGATTTCATGACTCATTTTATTTTCTGACTCACAAATCCAAATACTCATTTTCAGGCTATATGATACGTGGTAAACCTTGGGTCTTCAATATTCTAAGTTAATTTCTTCATAAAGATTATTCTGTTAACTTAAAGTTAGCATATATCTGTGGAGTTTTCTGTACTGCTGTGTGTGCATTGTGCAACTTTTATGATTCCCGTCCTATAGATCATTAGCATTTGTTCGCACCCGTATTTTCCAGGTTAGACTATGATTTCCCGGAGAGTAAGCCACATCCAATGCTCTCCTGCAATAACTAATATGGTCTCCAGCATAAGAATAAACACTTCATAAATAATTTTTGAACAGTCATTTTTAAAGAAAATAGCATGGAACGATCATATTTATTATCACGTTTTTTATAGGAACTCCAAAGTGAGTCTCCATTTAACGGGCCTGTGCTCCTTACAGGGGGTTAGAACACAAGAGCATGCCTTCCTAGGCTAGAACTTGAAGCAGCTGGGAACACTGCTTGTGCAGCCCTTGAAGCCTCTGCCAATGAGCGGCAGGGCTAAAAGGTTGCTGTGAATGTTGGTTTTTAAATAAACTAATTCTATTTTCCTGCCTCGTTTGTTGCTCCATTGGTATCATTCTCTTTATTCTTCCAGTGAGGAGGAAGGGGAAACAAAACCACTCTTTTCTTTGGAAATGTGTTTTGCGAATGGAATATAGGATTTAGATACTTACATAAATTTTTTGTTTTTACATTGGTTGAAATAACCTTTACTCAATACATGTTTCTCACAATTAAACTCATATTTATAAACAAATATTAGTTTAGGTGGAATAAATAAAAAAGTATTTTATATCAGACAAAACACTGCATACATGAAGTGATACTAAAACTATCCAATTTTTATTCTTTTTTTCTTTTTTTGTTTTTTGTTTTTTTTGAGACAGGGTCTCACTGTGTAGTTGAGACTGACCTGGAACTCACTATGTAACCCAGGCTGGTCTCGAACTGCCTCAGCCTCCTGAGTGCTGGAATTAAAGGCGTGGGCCACCACACCTGGCCCAATTTTGATTCTTTACATAATCTTAAGGAATGAATTCTCTAATGTAAACACTGTAAACATATCATTGTTGCCAGTTTTTTAAAAGCCCTGCTATTTGACCCTATCTCCAAAAAGGCCAATAGAATACCAAATATCATCAGACGCTTATCTGTAAAAAATAGGAAACATTAACAAAACATGTTTCTGTGATTAAAGCTTTAGTCAAGATGGAGAAAATGATTACCTTAACCAGAATGGATTTGGATAAATCATATGAGAGGAAGGGATGAGTCAGTGAGAAAGTCAAAGGACTCGAAGTCAGGAAAACTTTTGATCTGGATGTGACTTGAAACATTCACTAAGACCAAATAAGTTACCAAAAATACACAACATTAGATCCAAATGGATAGCTATTTTTAAAATAAAATTTCTTGGTTTTTATTTTACATTTTAAAGATTATATCCTCTACTGTTGTGCTAAACTACGGTTATTTTACAACCTCTTTATTCTGTATGAGCTTTCAAGTATGGTCATTCAAATGTGTTAAATTATAATTACAGTGAGTATGATCCTAACCCTTTATTCTTGCATGAAATTTGCTCACATACACTGTGAAAAGATTGAGTGTATGGAATATCAAGAAGCCTTATTATCAGAGAGAAGCTCTATGTTTGAATTGGCAAAGCAAGCATGGAAGTTCTGTTGTTTATTCTTATGCTCAGCTGCTTCGGTTTTATTGCTAATTTATGGAAGTTATATGTATGCTAACTTAGATGTGACAGTAATCAGCCAATAGGAACAATCACTAACTTGTAAATCCTCCGTATTTCTGCCTTAAATGGACTTTATATACTGAACTGTGAACTTAAACGCCACGATGTAGATGAAATGTAAAAAGGTTTATTTGTTTTATAATGCCATAGGTTTTTAGAAAGATCTAGGGAATGTGAAAGTGCTTTGTAATTTAAAAAAATAACCCAATTGCCAGATATTAGTTTTATTTATTAGAGTACCTGGTGTGCAGGGTACTGATAAACCTTATAATCAGCATGATTTAAATCGACACTAGAAAATCCCAAGTGACAATACAGGTTTATTATTTTAACTGTTCAGCCATGGGTGCACACTTCAGAAATAGAAAAGCTATTTTTGTTCACTGGTGGAGATTCATTAATTTAGTGAGAGAAAAACAATTTAAATCCAACATATTTTATCATGCTATCATCCACTGGGGGCATTAGTCTCTCCTTGGTCTTTAGCTCCAGTGTATTTTCCATGTTATTATTTGATCTAGCTCATGTAATTGTGGAAATAAGCAATAATAATGAAGGTTTTATATTGGAAATAGACTGTAAGTCATTTTAGTATCAATTGTGAATGCTCAGCTTATTTTTATGGCTTAGCTTCACATTACTGCACAGTATTCAGGCAAGTACACTTTTTTTCATTAGCTCTTTCCCTTGTTTCTACTTTTCTTTGCTTCTCTTTCCTTCATCAAGCACACATGATTAGTACCATGGATAATTATATAATGATGTTAATATAGTCAATGTTGCAGAGATTTGATTGTGTGCCTGTAACCAAAAGCTAAGGCATCAGCAATGGTTCTACTGGCCTCATTTCCAAATAGATTTATTCTGCGATTGCAACTGCCAAAACTGTTTAACTGTGCTCCATTAGTTTTATATCTTCAAAATAGTACAATAGAAAATAGGAAAAATTTAATATTCCTTTCTCTCTCTTACACTTTTCTTTCTTTTTTCTTTCCACCGGAAAAATACCAGCCAGAAATCATTTAATCTTTTCACACATCTTCTTGTAGCCTCATTTCAATGCATTGTCTACTTATATACAGCATCTATGTCGATCAAAAGGAAGGAAATTGTGTAGGTGCTTTGGTCCCTAAGATTTCCTGAAATTAAAAAGTTTTATTCCACGTGCAGTTTTGGAGACATGAGTTTGAAGAACAAGTCTAATTAATGCAAGTGTCACTGAAGGCTATGGTTTCAAAATTCAAGAGGTGGCCTTCTTGCTCAAGCGGAGTTCCTGTACCACTGACTTGACAAGTTGATCCCTCTCTAGTACAAATACGCTGACTGTGGGCCTCTGTCTTCTTTTTTCTGGCTTTGTCGTGGGTGGTCATTTTACAGTCTGTCACTTTGACCCCTGTATAAATACCTCAGTGGTGGGATTCTCAAGTCATGGTTTGAATTCTTTCTATTCTATGTAGGAATCAAGGGTGACAGAGCAGCTAAACCCTCAGGGGCAACCTGAACTCTTCCCTGACACATATCCTGCTTCTGTGTTGCAGTTAGATTACTTCCAGGAGCGGAGAGGGAGAACAGGATGGAGTCAGGGCCTTCACAATCTAGGCTGTTAATTAGCCTGACTTGTCTAACTCATCTCTTTCACTCTGGAACAAGGCTGGAAAGGGAATATTAACACAAGAGCACAATTATTTTGCATTCATTTTCAAGCTTTCAGTTTCAGAGCCTTGATTGAATATGTGTAGCTTTTATTTTTTAAGAAATAACAAGAATCTCACTCAAGATAAACAGCCTAGTTTCAAAATTGAACCTGTGGGGTAAACCAGGGTAAAGGTCTTTTAATCAGAAAATCAAAGAATAATAAAATGTATAATTCTTTTTTTCACGTATCATTTTTCTCCCTTGCTACAATGTTGCTGCACATCATATAGAAAAGATCTTATAGGAGCTGTTTATAAGAGATGTTCAGAAATATTTATTTTGTGATTGGAAGCTATATTATAAAGATACTCTATTTTTAGTTTCATTGTATTATGGGAAGAAAATATAAACTGTATTATTGTACTTCTGAGAATACATTGATGTCTTCTTTGTATTTAAATGTAAGAAAATAATTGGGATTTTCCCATGACATTAGTGAAAAGAATTCTATTTTGAATAAAAATTTTTAATCATTCAACTTTCTTAATTATATTAATTACTCAAATTTTGCTTTTCCTATAATTTAACTTGATTTGTTTGTTTGGTCAAAGATTAAAATATATTTGACTCTGACCTGTGCTGACCTTTTTCCTTCTATGTATCTTATTTTCCTTCACTTTTTTTCTGTTTCTTTTTATTTCTTTTCACTCCTATGTTTTACTTTTTGCTTTCTTTTGTATTCTGCTTTCCAATTTGTCATATTATTTTTTAACAGTTTTTTCTATTTTTTACAACCCATTATGGTGATTTTCTTGGATGTTGCTTATAAACCTTATAACAAAACAAATATATTTATATATTTGTTTACATTTGAATGTTAACTGAATTGTAACTTTATACCCTAAAACTTTATTTTCTTTTACATTGCATGTGAATTATGTACTTTTGGCTCCTTGAATAGTCTGAAGGACTTTTAGGTATGTTAGATATATATAAAACTGAGGTGCATTTTAAAGTTTATATAAATCCTTGTTTTTTAATCAGGGAAATGATATAAAATGTAAATTAAAATCCATGTCAGACAAATATGTTTTATTTTTGTTTCTTGGTTTATATTTTGATGTTAAATTTTTAAAAACTTGATAGACATTTTATATATCCATAAGTAGAACATATTTTGATATTTGTGTACATTGAAGAAGAGCAAACAAGGTATTTAACAAAATCATTTATTTTTTGGTGGTAAGGACATTTAAAAATTTACTCTCTTTAGCAATATTTTAATGTATATTGTTAACTGTAGTCACTACAGTGGACAGTAGATCACTTGAACTGATTGCTGCTGTTCAGCTGAAATTTTGTGTCCTTTGATCAACATCTCTCCCATGGGGGGATTGGTGTCCAGATGCCCCTACAGAAGCCAAAATCCAAGAATGCTCAAGCAATCTAAAATGGCATACTATTTGCAAATAACACATTCACCTCTTCCTATATGCTTTACATGATCTCTACAACACTTATAATGCTTAATATAATATCAAAGCTGTGAAATGAAATTGTAATACTATATTGTTTAGTGATTAATGAAAATATTCTGAACATATTACAGCAAAGAGTGTTCATGTCAACTACAAAGGCAATTTTTTTCTGCATATTTTCCATCTGTTGTTGCATGGATCTGAGGGTGGAGAAACCAAGGTTATAGAGAACTGACTGTATTTATCTTTTTTCAGGGAGCATCCCATTTTTCAGGGATCATTTCCCTTCATTCCTAGTGTAATGGGATTTGCAAACCATTGTGTTACTTTCCCTCTGGCTTTTTTGTAGCTCTTGTGAAAAGGAACATCTGGTCCCTTTTGCTCCATCTTGGTAAGAAATTTCTGTAATCTGTATTGGTTTTTAATTTATTGTAAAATTTTTGCAGCCTTTTAATTTCATAGACATCTTTCTTAGATCCTATATACTTCAGATAAAATTGTATGCACACTTCAGTGCTTAAAATTCCATTTTATTTAAAATCTTTTTCCTCATTGAGTTTATTGGTACATTTTAGGTACACAGTACAGTTACATTCATTAGTGCGATCTTGTACCTTTACGTGACAGGTCTTGGTTCTCATCTTTTCCCCTTGTCCCTGCCCTCCCTACACCCCTCCTGCCCTCCCCTTTACAAACACTTCATTTCCATTTTCTCATTTTCTCATATTTTCCCCCTTATTAGCTTTCCCCCACCCTTCCCACTTCCCTTACACCTTTAGCCCCTTTCTTCCCATTTCACATTGTCCATTACATCATTAGGATCTTATGTACTATTATAGTTTATTCACACCAGAGAAACTATTCAGTGTTTACACGTGTGACTTACTTATTTCACTTAGGAGTATGAATACTACTTTCTTTTTCATTTACTGAAATTTTCAAATTCATTGTACATTGTGCTTTATTTATAAATATACTAGTCTGTATAATATTTATTTCTTGTATTATGTAATCTATATTTTCTCAAACTTTTTGGACCATCTCTGTTCTTTTGAATTAGTGTAGCCAAAATGATAGTTCTAACAATGGTAAAAGATCTTTTCTTTTCTAGGGGTGAATGGTGAAGTTTTTTTTTTTTACCTATATTTTCCAACTTTTATTGTTAGAATTATATTTTTATTATATTAAAGTTTATAGGCAAAATTTTTTTTATTCTTTCTAAATAATTGTTTTAGAGACACCTATTGTAATTGTTATTATTTTTCTCTTTGCTCCTTTATATGAAACTGATTTATTGAGGTCAGATATTTCCCCTTACGTGAAAGGTATGCAAGCTTTTTGGATTTTTCCATTCACCTGCTAGATATGTTAAGACAAAATTTTTTCTAGTAGATGCTAAGAGAGGATTTTGCTGCACATTTATGTTATTTAAAAAAATTAAAAATTTAAAGCCCTAATTTCTCAGAAGAGGACTCTTTGTGGGGAGCTATCTTCATCTTTTAATTTCTTTGTTTGGAGACACCTGTTAGAGATCAGGTCTAAATCTTATTCTTGCCTATTTCACTCACACGAACAGCCCTTTTACTTTGCTGACCTACAGGGTTCAAGACAACCCCACCCCACCAGGTAGAAATCCTAGAAACTCCAGTTTACTCCTTTGTGCACATGTACTTTAAAATGTTTCATCATGTATTTTTTCCTTCCCCTTTGTATCGATTTCTGCAAGTACTAGTACTCCCAGGAGCCATCGGCATATTGAAAGGATATTTCCACATTGCTTCCTTTCTAAAATGCTGACCCCTTCGGCTATTACCCTTGATTTAAGAGAGAACTTGTCATTGCTACATCACTTTCTTAAGTAAACCTTTCTTTCTTAGTATTTTAATTTCTTTCTCTCTTTACTAGTAAAGGTAAATTTTATACTGATGCTCTTGCTAATTGGAGTAAATTTTATCTTCAAATCCTTTAGCAAATTGTTCTCTCCAGGATTTTAACATTTCTGTGAAAATTTCTCTGTTGTATCTTATGCAATAGTTACTTTTCCATATCTTTCCATGTATATTATCCCTTATATAAATTCATTGCATACATACATAAACTTCATACACATAAACACATCAATATGCTTTAATATTTTTAATTTAACCAAAGTAATCAATATTTTGTTCTTTAAATGTTTACCTTTATTTTACTTAGAAAACAATCTATCAGAGAAACAGATAAAGGCAATAAAGCTATCTTCTTGCTTCTTTATTTTAGTTGCATATTTGCTAATTAATATATAAATACAGATAAAATTATAGTTCCCGCCCACCTCTCCACCTACTCTGCACTGCTTGCTTTGTTTCCAATGTCTCACTTTTAAAAAGATTATTAATATTTTATATCTCAAGAGACAGTGCTCTCACTTTCTAATGCTCAACATTACATCACTTTGCAAATTCATTCTGGTATCTCTGGAGATAGGGAAAAGTTAGTAGAGTTAACTGATCAGAAGAGAAAAACGTAATGTTACTCACCCTGAGGATTCTGTGGTGGAACAAAACATTACTCCAAAACATCAGAATGTAAACCACCATTTGTTATTCGTATGGATTCTAGGAATCAGAAACATGGAGATGTCAAGCAGGTCATACGTCTTTGTTCTGCTGCTTATGGAGTGTATTTGGACTCGAAGTGTGTGTGTGGGTGGGTGTTAAATTATCTGCTTATCTACACACATGGCTAGTGGTTTGTTCTGGCTCTCACTTGAGTCATAAGGTGACTATATCAGCTGGAACATCCATCAGTTTTCTCCTTAGGTAGCTTGAGCTTTAAATTACTGTGGCAGTATGATTCTAAGAATAACTATCCTGAAAGAAAACTATTTTGCCTTTTATGTCATAGCATGGGAAGTCACATATCATCATTTCTTCCACATTCTATTCATTACAAAGTAATCATATAGTTCGGCCCATATTCGAGGAGAGAGAACACAGGTCTATGTCTCTCAATGGAGGAATGTCAATGTCACACCCTAAGAACAGCAAGTGAGAAGGGATATATGGGTGCAGCCATTTTTGGAAAATACACCTCTAAAACCCTCTGAGACAGATGAAATGCCTTTCTCAATATTTCTATACTCTGAGCTGCATATAGTATCCCAATCAAATCTATTTCCAGTTTCTTTTCTTGCTAAAACTTAAGTTTTACTTTCTTCTTACTTGCAGTGGCTGCTCTTGTCTCTATGCCAATTAAGATATGAAATATATACAGCCATATA
>NW_022900941.1:28269274-28338568 GCF_012274545.1 Fukomys damarensis | reverse complement strand
ATATATACCACATGTACTGATCAGAGTCATTAAGATTTCTGTCTTCCTATGACTCTGTGTTTAGAGCCTGCAAGTTCTTCTTTTCTAGTTAATCACTAAATGCACGATAGGTTACTGTGAACTATGGTCACAGCCTTGTCCTGTAAAATACTGGGACTTACTTCTATCTCATTGTGTTTGATGCCCATCATTTAGCCTCCTTCCATCTTCCCTCCCTTCATAGCCTCTGGTAATCACTACTATACATGATTAACATTTTTTACCCAACTGCTTTATGATAAAGAACATGTGCTATTTAACTTTCTGCGCCTTATTTATTTCACTTATCAAAATGTCTTCTAGTTCCATTCGTTTTGCTGCAAATTACAGGGTATTTTTATGGCTGAATAAAATTGCACTGTGCGAATATACCACTTATTACATCCGCCATTGTTGGGTATCTGGGTTGATTTCATGTCTTCGCTATTGTGATTAGTGCTTCTGTGAGCAAAGGCGTGCAGATTATCTTTTGGGTTTGCTGATGTCACATTCATAACTTATATACCTAGGTGTTCGTTATTTTTTTCTTGCTGTAGCAAAATACCTGAGAAAACAACTTAAAGGAGAAATGTATGTATTTTTCTCATGTTTTCAGCTGTCTCAGTCGTAGTCGGTTGCCTCCATCAGTTCTGGGCATGTGGGGGTGAGAGTGTGTTGGAAGACTATCACAGTGGGAGTGAGCGTTGTAAAAAAGGTGCTCACCTCATGATGGTCAGGAAGAAGAGGGAAGGAGAGAGGGGATGGGAACAAAGTACATCTTTCAGAATTTTGCCTCCAAATCAGTGCCTTCCTGCACATTTTTATTACTATGTAATCTCTGCTGAGCACTTACTCTTTCTAGCCGTCCGCAGGGGATTTGTTGCAGGATATCTGAGATGTTCAAATCCTGACTATAAAATGGCCTAGTATTTACAAGTAACCTGCACTCACTCATTTTCCCACACACTTAAAATCACGTCTGGATTATTTATAGTATCTAATCAATTAAATGCTACATAAATAGTTGCTATGATATATTGCCTGGGGAAAATAATAAAAAAAAATCTGTGTATGTTCAGTACACAGGTCCCTAGTGACCTAGGCCTGGCAGTGACACAGCTGGATCACATGGAATATAGGTTTTTAATATTCTGATGTACTGAAAACTCTCTTCCCAAACCTAGCCAAATAACTTCCTCTGTAGTGCACCTCTCTGGCCCCCATGCCACTGTTGACTGGGTCCGGAGTTCCCCCCATCACCCTCAGCGGCCGAGGCTCTGTGCCAGACTGCTGAAGAAGGAGATTGCTGATCATTGTGGCTGGACAGTGCTTACTGAGACTGGCGGAGTTGCCCAATGTGGATGGGGCGGGGGTGGAATATCTTCCCAAGTCTCCTTTTGTTGTTTTAACTCAAGTCAATGAACCAGTAGCCTAGCGTGGTGGGTGTTAGGGGTGTGGGCGGTGGGGGCTGGGAGTGTGACGTGGGTAGTGTGTTTCAGCCTGCGAGCCATCCAGTGCTCTGAGTAACCCCTAATAAACTCATTTACTCTCCGAGCTGGATGGACTTGCTCGAGTTGTTCTTTGGTCTATTGATCCTCTCTTCGATTGGAAGCAGATGTTCTTTTTTGTCTCTCAGGAAAGTGTACACAAAATTTTATACTGTGAAATAATCCCATTTATCTATTTTTGCTTTTATGATTTTAGAGTATTATCCAAATAAACATGTCTTACAGTGGTGTCTGTATTTACACTGATGTAGTACTTTCCCTGTGTTTCTTCTAGTATTTTTTTAGTTTAAGGCTTTAACATTTAGGTTTTTTATTCTTTTTTTTAGTTGATTTTTGTATAGGTCAGAGAAGAAGCTCAAGATTCAATCTTCTAACTATAATGTTCAGTTCTCCCAGCACCATTTATTGAAACATCATTTATCCTTCCTCCAGTACATGTTTTCAGCATCTTTATCAACAATCAAGTGGCAGTAAATGCGTGGGTTACGTCTGAGCACTAAGGTCTCTTCCAGTCGTCTGTACGTCAGCCATTTTGTACCACAGCTCTGCAGTGTATTTCGAAGGATACGTAATGTTTCGCTAAACTTCAGAAATGACCCATATATCTTTGTTTTCTGGTATTGGTAATTGAAGGCAGGGCTGTTGCATTTTATATTTAATTTTATTATATTTAATTTAATTTTAAAATTATTTTAAATTTTAAATTTTTTTCATTTTGAGGCAGGATCTCACTAAGTACTAAGTTGCCCAGGCTGAGCTTGAACTCTGATCCTCTTGCCTCAGCCTCGACCTATATTTCTTTATTGGAGGTTCACCTCTGTCATATAACAGATTTTCTCTGCGCCATCATTTCCCCTCTTTTCTTTTTCGACTTTTTCAATGCCATTCTGTATGCATTTCACACGAAGAAATATTTAGGTATATCAGTATTTCATCACCAGCTTCCTGTTTACTCCCTAAATGCCTCAGTGCTCATAGAAAATCTAGAGGAACTATTTGTTAGCATCTCAGCTGAAAGTCAATTTTGGCAATGCTAATGCTATGATGTTTTGTAATTCATAACTCAAATTGTTCAATTGAAGTCTCAGGCTCCTCTACACAGGCTTCAAAGTCTCTCTCTTGTATAATTTTAGGCCACACTTTCTTAGAGGCAGAGTTCAGTGTCCTTAGAGAGATGCTGGCCCAGGATTTCTCAATTAACCCCACACAGGGAAGGATGCATAATGCTCCTTACAGAACGCTTTAAGGGTTAAATCGCTATCTGAGATCATCTGGAAGCACAAGTGGCCAGCATTTGGGTCATAACTCAAGGCATCATCTGTAAGTTAAAACTAAAATTTCAGTCCTAATCCTAGTTGTTCATGTGTCAGGTCAGTCATAACTTGAGAAAATTGATTGGAGAATCAATTAGCTATTTTTAAGACAATCTACTAGGTAGTAAGAGACACATGCTAGAATGGCATAGAATATGAAAATGCGTGGCTTTAACTTCTCAATAGGAGGAAATGTTTGAAACAATAGGCTCTAATGCTTATAAATGATGCTATGTCATGCAGATTATAAGTACCATAATTTGATAAGGAAAAATAAACAAAAGTTAGTGGGTTAGTGTGTCATAGAGCAGATGAGAGAAAAGTAAACCTAGAAGTTGGGAAAATCATTCTAGTTGTTAAAATGTGATAGGGTTTCTGGTCATCTGAGAGCGATGTCAAGTTTTATATGAAGTTACAGAGGCTGAAGATTTGAGTCTCATTTGTCTTGGCTCTCTAAGAGCAAGGATTTGTAGACTGTCCCACGTGTGGAGAAACAAGTTTGTGAACTAAAAACACAACTATACATGCACTTCCGGATATTTCTCTAAACAGATGTCAAAAGGTAGGAAGTTCTAACCCTGACTGGGCAATTTAGCAAGGGCTGAGAATAGAGCTCAGTGAGAATGCTCTGGGTTCAGCCCCCAGTCACACACACACACACACACACACACACACACACACACAGGCCTCCTGGTATTTACTAGATTTTAAAATTCAAAGTAAGTTCACTTTCATACCTATTTTGAATCTGGAATTTCATATTCTTATTGTAGAATGGCCTCCCAATTTATAGGAGTCAGGCCTCACAAAATCTGGGTCCACTCTTATTTGGGAGATTGCAATTTAGTGCCATTCCTTCTGATTACAGAGGCAACAGATTCAGATGCCATCAGCAAAACTAAGAACAGAACTCAGATTGCTTCATTTCTACCCCGGTGCTCTTATCTTTACAGAGAATAGGAATAACTTTCAAGGGTACTTCATTTGGCTTTTCCAAGTTGTCCAGATTTGATCTAATAAAATGTGACAATGAATTATGTCATTGATAAAGTGAAATGGTTACATTCTGCTCTATAGAATAGCTCTGGCAGCATCTACCTGTTCTCTGCAGATATTACAGATTTTTAATTACTACACAGCCAAAATGCCTAGTGTTTAGAAATTGGAATGAGTTCATATAAGCACTTACATTATCAGGAAATATAAATAGTTCAATTTTTTCATGGGTAGCATTATTGTGTTCCTAATATAGATTTTATTGATGGACACTTGAACAGTATCAATCCACTTAAAATTCAGAATGGTTCTGTTGTGCAAGGCTTTATGGAGGAGCACTATAATTTAATTTAATATAATCTTTTAGAAACAATGATGTTTGTTTCATAAATGAATATTTTATATGTTGTGTTTAATTAAAATAAAACTATGCTACTGATCTAGAAAACACAAAGCAGACTTGAGTTCATATTTATGAAGTGGAGCAATATTGGCACTGCACAACTTATCTTGTTTATGAGACATGCTTGCTATTACTTGTACAGATTGCAGTCATTTTATTGCTGAGCTTTACATGGTTTACAACCCAACAAGTGCAATGAAACTGTCAGGAGGAAAATAAGCCTATAAAATTTTTTTTTAAAAAAAGAAAGTGGCACTCACAGATCAAAAGGCAGTTTTTGCTAAAGCACTGAAAGGTTTTGAACTGTTATACCCCTTTAGGCAGTAGATTTTATGGGTAGGTCTCTAAATGAAAGGAAAAAGGTTGAGTTAAGGCATCAGGCTATTTTTAGTGCCTCTGCTTTGAGTGTAATTCCTGGGAGATCTTGCTTTTGCTTTTACCCCCAGAATCACAGGTAAACATAGAAATGCATTTTAAAATAAACTATTGGAACCTAGAAAACGATGTTTAAAGGTGAGAGGGTAAGGGGAGAGGATGACAGATTACCATCTCTTCAAGTGTTCACACTGGGTATCAACTTGATTTCTATTTTTATAGATTGTTAACAGTTAACTGGAGGGTGTCATAAGAGTGACTGTGGGTTGTGCTGGTCAGGGTGCAGCTAACGTCACATCTGTTCTCATCTGCACATTCATTTTATATGTTTTTGTCTCCTGTTATCACCTTTGTAGGAATTACAGATGCAGACTACCTCTGACTCCAGGCCCACTGCAGTTTTTCTTGTGTGTCTAGCTGCTCACTGTTCAACCAGTCTGTTGTTACAGTGTGCTTCCTTTGTGAGACCATGATGGAAGAAGGTGGCAGGAGGCTGTTTGTGTGATCTCATTGCTTTTAGAGGATGTGCCTGAGAACCTGAGTACCTGCTTGGCAGGGCCTACCCATTTGAACAAGATTCATTGCACAAGTCTCTGTTAGGTTAATGTCCAGCCAGAATGTCACTGTGCTTGACTCTGGAGCTCTGCCACACTGCCTTGATCACGCTGACAGGCTCCCTCTGGGGAAACTACACTCTTCTCATTACCGCTCCACTCTCTTATCTCTGCTTTTCCTCAGCCTGTCAAGGCCAACTATCAGCCCATATTTTGACTGGGATGGATGGTTTTTCCCTGGACTGTGCTATGATTATCATCTTCTAGACATCAAATATCTGTTATTTCAGTATTCTATTTAATAGATATTGTTGACCCTCCTTTGTTAGTTCACCTTTGACTTTCACAAAGATTCAATGATATGCTAAAAGTATACTTGAAGTTGTATAAATCACCTGTTAGAAATTGGGTGTTACGATGCAAAGCTGAGTTCAGAGGGTTCTTCTCTGTGATTGGATATATTTCCACTGACCTATAATCAAAAGTCAACTGTAACCTGTCATCCAAATCCATGGGTTTGTAATTTTGAGGCCTCAGCATTTTTCTTATTAAAACAGCCTGAACTGAAATTGATCATAATGTTAGCTCATAGCATTCTTCTTTCCCTTTGAGTGTTAAAAGAAAGCCACGTGACATATGTAAAATTCGGGTAAAATTCATAACATATGCATGTATTGTAACATTCAAAGTTTCCAAAATAAAAGCTAGTAGTTTTTCATCTGTGATACCTTCCAGCTCATAGGCAATCAATATTTCTCTAGCAAGCCTAGTTCTCTCGCTGAGAGAATGCATTCATATGTAGTAAATATAAATGCATGTGCATACAATGAGCATATGCCCATTTATATGTGTATTATATATGCAACATCATGCAAGCATGTACTTACATCTTACACATGAAACAGATTAGTACACTGTCATATTTTTCTCCAATATTGCACTTTGAAGATTATTCCATGTTATATATAAGGGCTAGTTTGTTCTTTTAATGGCTACATAATATTTCATTGCGCAACTATCTTATATTGATTAATATTTAGAGTGTCACTAATAATGTATGTTGCAAACAAAGCTATATTGAAGAGTTTTCATTTTGCAATGTCCTCTTATGTGTGTATTAATAGGATAGATATGCAAAAGTGCTGGGCCAGTGGGCCTATGTGCTTAAAATTTGATAGATATTGTTAATATTTCTCAACTAAAGATGCTCTATTTTACTACAGCTAGAAATTCTTGAGGATGTCCATGTTTCTTCAGTAGCACAGAAGAACACTGTTGGGTGAGCAGGGTAATTTGAAGAAGATTGTTAAGTGATTTACCATGGGTAGGATAGAGAAACCCCAAGCATGTTGAAATATCTCAGGGCTGGCAAGGGTCGGGGAGCCAGTATTATACCTGACCGGGCCAGGGAGAGAACCCTTCATGGGATCTGGAGACAGAAGGCTCTTCAGAGAGGGTCACCTTAAAGAGGTTGGGATCTTTGATTAAGGAGGATACCAGCCAGAAGCAAAGCATCTGAGAGAAAGCCTGGGATTTCAGACTGCACTCTCTCCTTCTCATGACTTTCAGGTTCATTTCATGGCCCAGACGTGACAGAACAAAAGAGAAATGAGATCCTAGATAAAATCTGTGAAGGGAGATGTATAAAGTTTAGAACAAGACAGAGAAATGCATAAGGAGAGGAGGTATCAAGGAAAAGATCTCCAGTTTAGATGGCCCCTTCAAACCTTTACCCTCACACCGATCAATGCTATCTTTTATCCTGTGTGCCTGACAGGAAAGAGGTTAAGCATGCATTTCTCTTAATGTGAGTTGGCAGGAAACAGTGTGAAACAATGGATGGTTTTAATTCTTTTTAATGCAGTATTTATTACTTAAATATTTATTCTTATTTTATTTATTAACAAACTATTCTGGTTACATATATACATATACATATATACACACACACACACATATATATATATACACATATACACACACATATATATATACATACATACATATATATACATATATATATATACATATACACATACACACAGACATATATATATACATATATACACACACACACATATATATATACATATATGTATACATATACACACACATACACACACACACACACACACACACATATATATATATATTTATTTATTTATTTATTTATTTATTTATTTTTTTGTACCAGGGATTGAACTCAGGCCCTTGTGCTTGTGAGGCACGCAGCAGAACCACTGAGCTAAATCCTCAGCCTTTTATATTTTATTTTTTACTGATTTAAATTTTAAGAAACATTGCAAACAAAGTATCTTCCAACCATATTTTTAAATTTGCTAACATTTTCTCCTACTTTCTTCTTTATTCCCACTCTGTCTCATTCTCTCTCTCCCTCTTTCTTTCCATGTAGTTTGTGTCATTATCAATGGATTGATACAATATATATGTAAATATAAACACATACATATCATTGTATATATTGAATGAATTAAGTGACTTTTTTCTGAAACAAAAACATTTTTCTACTTTTCCATCACACACAACAGGGAATTAAAATTTTTTTCATTATCATCTAATCTTCACACTCCATTCAAACTTTTCCTATCATCCATCCAGTGTCATTCTAACATTCGATTGCGTTTTCTTTTTGGTTCCACAGTTTCTCCTTGTCTTTTGTCTTAGGCACTTTTCTCATTGCTGAGACAAAATATCTGACACTCAAAGTTAAACAAGAAAAGGTTTACAGAGGTTTCCAGTTTCAAGTCTGTAGAGGTTTCAGTCCATAGTCAGCTGTGTCCAAGGCAGAGTGGCATGGCAGAGGAGCGTCACAGAGGAGAAACAGTTCATGGCAGGGCAGGCAGAAGGCAGCAAAGCAGTGAAGCAACAGCAGCAAGCCTCCCTTTTGTCTGCCTCTTTTATCCCTTCCAGGCCATCCACCTTTTGGGTAGTGTCACCCAAACCCAGGGTGGGACATCCTTAATTCCAGCATTACACCCTTGATGCCAGCATCATATCCATAATTTCAGAATCACACACCTTAAATCAGCCACCTTTTAAATTCCCCATCGATGAGGCTTTGGGGGAGGTTATCTGGGCACAAGCCATAACATCCTGTCCCTGACCCACAAAAGACTCAGTCCATCTCTAAGAGTTGCTGAAGTCCTAACAGTTTCAGCATTGCTGAAAAGTCCAAATTCAAAGTCTTCTCTGACATTTAAGGCAAACTCTTAGCTCCCTGTACAAATGAAGATAAAGTTAAAGGCTTCCAATGTACGATGGTACAAGATAAACATTACTATTGCAAAAGGCACACATAGGGGGATAGAAAGAAATGGGAGTAAACCAAGTCTAACATTGAGCAGGGCAAAGATAAAGTCCTTTAGTTCTATGTTCAGCGTCTAAGGCAGTCCATGGTAAGATATGAACTCCAAAGGGCTGGGGTGACTCTGCCCCTGTGGCACTGCATTTGGTTGCAGCTCTCATGGCTTCTCTGATGGGGACGCTTTACTCGCTCCTTGTAACTTTCCTCAGTTCTCCAAGAATTGAAGATAATAATGGAAATAGAGCTTTTGCAAATGGGAAGGGAAATGGTAGTTGGAAGGAGCGGGGAGGGATGGGAGATGACAAAAAATAATCGAGATATGTTATGTACAGGTATGCACTCCCCAAGATAAACGTGAACATTATGTGCTGTAAACATGGGCATAAATAAACAAAGAAGACAATTACCTCAACATTTTAGAAGAGTACAGCCCAGGGACTTGCAAAATGCTCTTTAGGTTTTTCTGATATTCTCTCCTGATGCATGCATTTATTTTGGCACAATTACCTAAAAAATGATGCTGTGTTTATCTCATTATATCACACAGGGACCATGCAATGACTATTAACATTATTTTACTGTTGGAATAATGTCACCTCATTGCTGGCAATGTTAAATTTTACTACTTGCTTAACAGTTCTGCTAAGCTTCTTCACTGGAAATTTAATAAAAATTTGTGCTTATCAATTATTAAACAATTTAGTGTCTTGTGGGGAGATACTTGGAGACTTTTCCCTGCACAGTAATGCTTTTACTTTCTTTTTTCCTTCCTTCCTTCTTATATTTGTATCAGTGAGGTTTGGGGTTGACTGCAATTATGTATAACACAGTGGTGGAAACTGTTTATACACTTATGTGAGTCTTTTGTTTCTTTCTGCAAATGGACTGAATCTTATGGAAGAGGCAGCCAGGAAGGGTCAACAGACGTAAAATGAGGGAAGCCAGGGGATGCTAGGTCCTGTGAGGACAGACTAAAGACACTTGGTCTTTCATCACCTACCAGCTTGCAACTTATGATTCTGGAGTGTCCTTCAAAAGTCACTGCCCTACAACATGGGGCTAAACTGGAAAAGTGACTGAAAATATAATCCTATATTCCATTAGTTTTTATTTTGGAGAGGCAAAATAACATCACACAAATAAATGAAAAGTAATATCCCAGCATTAGGAACATGAAAAAGTCCAAGTTGATATGAAATACTGTTTCTTTAAAAAGCTTCTGCATTTTTATGTTAAACATATTTCATATAAAGTTTGTGCGTTTTGTGTGTCAGAAATGAGGATAGTGAATAGAAAAGGTGAATATAATATTTGGAAATAGTTTGAGAACTCAAATATAAAGCCACAGAAAGATGTGGGAGAAGTGGATGCTGCTTTGAACTCAATCCTTCCTTCTGTATGTCATTTCTCAGGGCTCTCAGGGTTTTCAGGGTTAATATGTAAGAGTCATAGACTCTAGCACCACTTACCTGTCAAGACTGAAAATCACACTTCCTATGGGGAGTCTAATCAAATCCCATCACTACCCAATTATTAATAAATAACCCTGTTATGATCAACTCTCCCTTGTATTTGTTTACTTTTGTACCAGGGATGGAACTCAGGACCTCTTGCTTTCCAGGCAGGTGCCGTGCCACTGAGCTATATCCCCGGCCCACTTCCTTCTATTTCTGTATTACTATTTCTGTGATATTGTTTAACTTATATGCTTCCATATCCTCTATGGTTTATCAAAGCATCGAGATTACATTTTACTCATGTTTATGTTTGTAAGGCAAGTCCAGAGCTTAGTAAGCAATAGGTGCTCAAAATGTTTGTAGGATGAATGAGTAAATGTGTCTCTGAACATCCTGGCTTCCAATCTCCAATATCATTGCCCTTTAATAATAAAAGTAGAACACAGTTCTACTCTTTTGATCACAAATGATCTCCCCATCCCAGCTACTGGTGGTGGTGGACCTGATCATCTTGGTCTTGTTAATCTAGTTCACTTGTTAGCATGAAAGGATGGAGAGATATCATTCAGATGATGCTTTTAATGCTGCCCATCAGGCATCTCCTGTCCTATGCATGTACAGACACAGTCTGTTCACCAGCTGCTGATTTCCATTTGTTCTCATTGTGTTGTTTTCTGGGCCAATGGCCTCTTTTCTGCTTCTACATTCCCTAATCACACCACGCAGATACAAATCATGTCTATACTCCTTTCTTTACATTTTTTTCCTCTGAGAGATAATAGAGAAAGAAGGCACATTTCTAACACTAGTATAGTTTGGTAAGTGAGGAAAAAGACACCTTGGATTTCATATCTACTTCCAACATCCATTTAAAGATTAAACACTACTGTTATCTGGCCTCTGATGATGCATTCATTGTATTACTTTTACTAAGAATTTATGAGTCTTTTGGCACTGAACCTATGCAGAGATAGAACAAGGTGCTGACTCTGAAGAGCTGAAGCTTTGGGAGAGGCAAATATGCAAACCCTCACATATATCTGAATTTCCTTACACAAAGATTAAGTTTTGATATTTATTGTATAGATCAAGCACTCTGGGAACAATAACTGGTGACTTCTTATACTTATGAGACCTCAAAAAGGTCTCCCTCAAGAAAGTACACCCTAGGCAATGGGTCAAAATAAATTAGTAATTTTGAGAAAAGCTAATAAATATGTGTAGTATTGATGTGTAGATTGTTCAACAGAGATCTCGTATGTGTTTTTACCTAAATGATATAGTAATAACTGACATTTATGAAATACTCAAAATTAGGCCCTGCGGTGTATCGACTATTAAGTAATGGTCAACTTGTAATGCCCAGCTGAACTGAATCAGTGTGGTCTGCGAGTGGAAGACCCACCTGAGGACTGTTGCCATGGCAACAAAGAGACCTGGAGGGGAACATCAGGGGCAGTCAATATTCTAGGAAGAGCTTGCAAACTTACCTGTTCTCATAGGAGGAGCAGGTCCAGGTTTCACTGTCACTGGGAATAGCTGCTGTTCTTGTCAGGGAAGTTCTGATCTTCACCATGAGCATCACTTCCCCCATAGATCTCTCAGCCTCATGGCACAAATCCATTATCCCACTGGCGTAGGTTTTCTGGCTTCTACCCCTGGCTTTTGGGCCTTCCAGGTGCAAATGCTCAATACGGACAAGCATGAGACACTACTGTAGGCTCTAGGCCACTGGCTGAACTTATGGAAGACATTGCCTTGGATTCTAGGCTTTTAACTGGAATTGTGTGGGACATTGCTGTGGGATCCAGGTCCTCAGCTGGATTCTTTAGGCCTCTAGTGTGCAGCCGATCTCTTGCACTCCTCCATATTTGACTTTTTGGGTCAATATCATAAAATAATCCTATAAATTATGTGTCCTGTGATATATGTATTCCCTTGTCAAAATCCTGACTACAACAGGACCTTTGCTATGTAAATTCTCCCTCAAAACTTCCATGTTCATTATTAGTATTACATTGTACATGCTTTTAAAGACAAGCATTTTTCAGAGTAGTTTGATAAATTCCCAAAAGTATGTGGAAGAACAAAGATTTAAATCTACACCTCCTTTTACTACAAATTATTGATATACGTATATATGAGTTAAGGACAAAAGCTTAAGAAAAGAGCCAGATGGAGAGAGATGAAGTAAAAGAGAGAGGAATAAAAATGAAATGTTCTCTAGGTCAAGTCAAGAATCATGATTTTATGCTAAGAGTGGGGGAGGGTCTCTAAATGGCATTAAACTTTGGAATAATCAGATTCGCATTTAAGAAAAGTGTTTCTGACTACAAAATTTAGGAGGATGAAGATCGTAGGCAAAAAGTCCTGTTGCTGAGTCCATTTGAGATGTGACAGATGCGTTTACACAGCTCATTAGTGGCGGATGAACCACACTAGAGTCATCTGCTTGTATAATCATCTCAATGCTACTTCCTGTTCAGGTCTTCAGTATCAGCTGGTTCCTCTAATTTCTTCCTTTCCAGGTTTTAATTGATTTCCTCCAATCTGCTGCACAGCTCTTGATTCTGGAGCTTGCGTTGAACTTCCTGTTAATTTAGCATTGCCAAATCAGCCATTGGCATTTGGTAATTTAATATTCACCTCACTTAAGTGACCTAACATTTGTGATCTAATTTGAATATATTATTTTAGTTTAAATGCATATCGATAATAGATTTGAAAAGTGTGCTTGCATAATTCTTCTAATCTTGTAAAAGACATTAAGATTTATCTCCATATGTAATTGAGCCGACTATTACCTGTGCAGTGCAAATAATTTTCAGATTTTATCAGCTCATTTTTTTCAAGGAGAATGAGAGTAAAGTGTCATTTTTAGCATATCAAACAAAGAGAAATTGTCAGGTAGAAGAGTTTGTTAAGATTAAGATTAGAAGTTTCAGTGGAAGGAGGATGGCAGTGGGTGGATGAGTTGGGCTGGATTTAGAGTGAGGGAGTTTATAAGGGTCATAGAGGTTACAGGTGTTCAAGCAAGAAATAAATCCAACCCCTGGATTGTATGATTGTTGGCAGGTTCATGAACGAATTGGGAGAACAGAAGATCAGTGAGGGCAACTGCCAGAGGTAGAACTAAAACTGTGAACCAAGGGAGGGGGTGACCATTAGTCCTGATATATCAGTTTCATTGGATTATAAAGTACCTTGCAGATTGGTAACCTCATGCCTGGTTGTATCTGATTGGGTCATGGAGGTGTGACATTGGGTACTAGGTATGGTCCCTTACTGGTTCCCCTAATCTGTTTCCTGGGCACCATGAACTAAGCATTTTTTTCTGCTATACCTTTCTTCCATGCCTTAGAAACAGCAGATAACTGATGAGTCTAGTTAACCACGAGTCTAATTAAATATCTCTTCCTTTAGGTTGTGGGTGTTGGGTATTGTCTCTCAGGGACTGGGAAAGCTGACTAATACTGGTTGTTATTTTATTTTTATTTTCATTTTATTCTATTTTGATTCTCAGGTATGAGTGATACACTGCTATATTCTATGGCTGAAAGACAGTTTTCTCATAATTTGATCCTCACTGAATGAGATGCAAAACTCGTGGATGAGCAGCCAAGAGCCTGAACTTATTTCTAGTTATAAGGCTAAAATGAATAGCTCCTTTTTGAAAATACAAGCATAACTCAGCAGCCCAAATAAGTATATGGCAAGTCCTAATACAAAAGTTCTTTGCATAGAACACTGCAGTTTGAAAAAATTTTATAGATACTATTTCATCTTTATATGACACCTACAAAAATTTATTTTTAGTATTCATGTAATTATACTAATACAAGGTGTCAGACTCAGATCCCCTATCCCTAAAACTTGTATTTTCTGAAATGAACTAAGCCCATATTTTTAGTACTTGTAGGGTAATGCTGATGGGTTCCCCTGGTCAAGGGAATGACATTTGGAGTTCCATTCTATTTGGTTCAATTTGTCCTTTCCTATTACTACCTGTCTTCTCTTATTGCTGATAAACATGTACTACCTGCTTTATTCCCCAAAACAAATTTCCAGTCAGAAGTGATGACACTCCTCTTTGGCATCCACAGCACACTTACTTTATATCTTTGCACAGTAGTTATCTTATTTTGTCGTGTATTATTACTTTTGTACATTGTTGTATATCCACAATCACCCTCTGTTAAAATCTAGATTTAGTAACACAATTTTTGCCATAAATATATACCATGTTGTATCAGTCAGTATTTACTAGTGAAACAGATTTACTGCAAGATACGTAAATATTTAAGAATTTACAAGATTGGCTTACAATATCTTCCCATAGAGCCAGGTGTAAGCGCAAAAGGGGGTTGTCTGCATGCTGGAGATCTGAAGGGTCCAGTTGAAGGCCTGGAGCTCACTGTAGTGTCTCATGAAAGTTCATATTAGGAGGCCGAGGGGTCTGCACTGGAGCAATGAAGGGTTTAAAATGGAGGCTGAGTTTCTGTGCTGGAAACCAGGAGATGACGCTCTAGGTGAAGGTGAAGACTGGAGCTCCTCTGACAAAACAGAAGTGAGCCTTCCTTCTTCATTTTCCTTTTATTCCATTCAGGCCACAAGCCTATCGGTTGCTGCAGCTCACACCCAGGGTGGGTCTTTAGCCACACCCAACATTGTGCTGATCCAATTTAGTTGGTCATTTCTTACTCAGGTTGGTGCAATCAGTTAACTACCACACTTGTATAATCATACATATGTATGTCAGGAAATTCCAATTATACAGTATTTGTTTCTACAAGTGTTGCCTTTAGGGAAAGAAATAAGTATCAGAGAGCATAAAAAGAAAAATATCTTATTTGCTGAGAGAGATACATTGATAAAACGACTATCTTCTTTTTCATTCCCATACTTATGAAGTATGATGTTTTGCCTGTCAGGATTTAACATGCTTATACCACAGCAGCACATGTAGACTTCATGCACACATATGAAGGCTTTGCTTGAATCAAATTCTCATGATATAAAGTAATTATAACTTCTTCATAGAGGGAGGGGTATGGTCAATAGAAGTGAGTGTTTAAAAAAGGAAAAGAAACAGGTAGCAGATGGGAGAGAGGTCACAATAAACATTTTTATCTATGGATCACAGAAGAAGCTAACAGTGTAGAAGGTTTAATCCTGCAGGACAGTAGACATGACCACAGGGTGTGGAGGGCCTTTTTCTATGTTCTTCCTATCTGCCAGAGCATTTCTATAAGTAGAAAAGGATTTCATTGGCCAAGATTGAATGAAAAGAAGTTGTCAGCTCTAGGTGCAGGTCATTGAAGTCCTCTGAATCACTTCACCGTGGAGTGAAGAAGAATTTCTGTCTGTACCCTGCTGGAGTCAGTAGCACTACTCATTGTGAGATACCAGGAACAATGTCTTCATCTGAAACTCATTAGCAATTTAAATTATCAGGCTCTGCCTATACCGTACTTACCAAATTAACAAGCTGGGATAGGTCCCAGAAATCCATGTATAACAACTATACAGCAATGATCATAAACTTTCCAAAGTTGAAAACTACTGAGTTAGAATGAAGAGAATTAGCAAAGTGGGTTAGGGTTGATGGTTGGAAACATAGACAGGAATTTACTTAGAGATTCATAGAAAAAAAAGAGTTTAGAAGAAATTAGAGAAAATGAGTTAATTCCAAGACGCAGACCATACCACTTAATGCTCGTAGGCATTTTGATAATGAGAAAACCAGAATTAAATGCTTTCATAGTTGCCTACTACTGCTTCCACGGCCAGAAATCTTGAAATTTCTAGGAGGAGCCAGAATGAAAATTCTGCTTAGGTTAATTTTGTATTCTTGGTCCTAGTGTTTTTATATGACAGAATTTCAGTTTGCATCCCAACTACGGCTCTCCTCACTGGTTTAATAGAAAAGAAAATAGAGTGAGACAGTCTTTCCATAAAATAACACTGATGCACATAAAATGTGTCCTCGCTATTGACTTGTCAAGACCATGTCTGTCAGCTCCATGGATAAGGCAGTGATGGGAGTGACTTGTCTCCAGTACTAGGGACAAGCTTGGCACTGAAAGGAAAATCCTCTCTTCTCATTTGGAAATATAACAAAACATGTTAGAAAATAGTTTTAAAAATTAGCTTGATGGAATGTTAAGCAGAGTTGCATAGGTATAGAAATATTTATACTTGAGAAACAGGAAGTAATTGGCACAGAAACACCTCAGGCCCCTCCTGTACTCAGACAGCTGCCTAGTCACTTACGAGTGGTCTGAAGTCTCTGTACAGACAATCATCTTGCTAATGACAGTGATTTATCACAGGAGGTGTTTAGTTTTGAAAATAATGCATGACTATATGTTTTAGAGATTGATAGTGTGAGCTTATTATTGATTAGACTCCTAGAGTAAAAATAAATAAAAAAGAAACATAGCAGAGAAGGAAGCATTTTTCAATCACCACAGCCTAAGTAACTTGATAGAAAAATCTTCTTAAAAATATCTTGCCTGTAACTTCATATAATTATAAAAGAAAGCCTTACATGTTATTTTTTCAAGACAATTTTGAGAAGAATTAATGACATATATAACACAGTTAAGTAAACTATAGGGACATTATAGGTTATCCTCAGGAGAGAATCTTCAGACATTTGTACAGCACTTTAAAAAGTGCTCTAACTATGGGGTATAGCAGAGGTATTTCACTAAAATAATTTTTCAAACAGTAGCTGACTCCTAAAAAAAGCAAAATCAAAAGTGTATTTTCTCATAATTCTTTAAGGCTGCCTGTAGTAAAAAAATGATCCTATATGCCCACCAATGGATGAATAGGCAAAGACTGGTATTTATACACAATGGAATACTCACCTACCATAAAGAAAGATAAACTTGAGGTACTTGTAGGTAAATGGATTCGTCTTGAGACCATGATGCTAAATAAAATCAATCAGACATACAAACTTAATTATTACATATTTTCTTACACGAGAATCTCAAAATATAAATGAAGAACAAAATAAAAGATAAGTAATAGGAAACAAGGAAATCTTTTTCAAATGGGAAAGGGAACAAGCAATGGAGGGAAAGGGGAGGAAGGAAAGGAGAGAAGGGAGAGAAAAGAAATTGAAGAAAAAATTAAATACTGTAGACCTTTTGCAAATAGAAAGAAGACCAAGAGTGAAAAGAAAGCAGGAAAGGAGGAAGGGATAGGGAATTAAGAAGAGCAAACTACGTGCATGTACCAACTCCCCATAATAAGTATAACTGCTTCAAAAGTATTAATATAAACAATGTTTTAAAGAGTTAGTTTTATTCTCCTTGGACAATGAGATAAACAAACACGAATGATTGTATCTAGGGACTTTCAGAGATTAACCTTAAGCAATCCAAATTTTTTGTCTTTTTAATCCTTTAAAATCTTTAAATAAGATCTCCGAATAAGAGCTGTGTCTTCACAGAAGACTTGTCTCTCTCAGGCTTATTGAAAACTCATCCAGTCTCAGAGAATGTTCCAGAAGATTTGAGGAGTTGTCAGCAAAATTTTTGACCTACTCATTAATTGTATCTTTAAAAAAACTAACCAAAATATTTTGTACTGATGATTGGAATGTTCACATATAATTTGCCAAATAAAAGTTTAAACATATATTTTCAGATATGCTGCAGGCTTTGCAGTGTGGTTTTCCACTGGCTGAATGTTAAGAGCAGAACCAAATGTTTATTAATTCTCTCTGCCACAGAGCTAATAGAACTGTTCTCTTAATTCAACAAACAGAAGCCTGTGTTCTCTGGATGGTTATTTTATTTCCCATGGAGTCTGCATGCTGTTGGCTGACAATCACAATGGTTATGTATCTATTTGGCTCTACATGGCTCTACTGGAAACAAAAGCTATCTTTTAATTTGTTTTTGCAATAGTTCTGAAAATACATATTCAAAAATTCTTGAGAAAGTTTCTGGAAATGATTTCTTATTCTGAGACACTGTTTTTCAGCTGTTAAAACATAACCAAGATATATCATGTAAAGGTATAAATTCCCAATGATGAATGTCATCATATTGTATACCTAAAATGTACCAGTAAGATAAAGGCCAATTGACTGACTGGTAAATTCTTATATAGTTCACAAGCTCTTCTCATTGCATCAGAGATCTACTGCTGATCTTACTGTGTCTTCACATATATATCCTCCTCTCTGCTTACTGCCTTAAGAAAGTAAGAGAGGGCCATTGATTTAGCTCAGTAGCACTGTGCCTACCTTGCAAGGTGAAGTCCTCAGTTCAATCCTGGTACCTGCCCCACCCCCCCAAAAAAAAAGTAAGAGAAATGACCACATTTAAAAACTACCATGACAGGACACATAAAAAAGGGTGGTCAATATCTAGATTCTGGAGCATTACTCCCTATATTCAAATATTCTCCCTGCCCTTTCACCCATGTGATCTTGGGCCAATTTCTTAGCTTCTTCAGCTTTATTTTGCTCATCTATAAAAAAAGCAGATGATAATTGTGACACTTCCACAGGAATGATATGAGAATTAAATTAAGTTGGTTCACAGAAGAGCACACAAATAGGACCTGACCGATAGTAAATGTACCCAGTGAGTCCTGATGAATGTTCTACCCCTTAGCAGGTCCTATCATAATGTGTTTCCCACCAGATATTTAATTTTACTTTGATGTACCTGTTCTTATTAGCAAAACTGTGGGTGGGGGAGAAGTTCAAACCTGGCTGGGCCAGGTGCTCTGCACTCCCGTCTCTTGAGCTAACTCGGAGGCCTTGCTAAAACTGAGCTAACTCACCTAAGGGCGTAGAGGCTGGTTCCAACAGGCTATATCTCCGCCCTTAGTCCGTGACTCTTTCGCCTCGCCCAAGAAAAATCACTCTGCCAGGTCTGGCCAATAAGATAGCACCAAATGTTAAACGTTCCTCCCATGCTCCGCCCCCATGGTTTCCTATATAAGCCTGTGCTTTTTCCGGAATAAAATGGAAGCGTTCCAGAACCGTCCCTAGGGTCGGCCTGGTAGTTTCTGCGCTTTGTCATCCTGAGTGAACCTCGTTTCATGAGTGGACTCGTGGACGACAACAGGTAAGCTTCTTTTGAGTTATTAAAAAATAAGTATAGCGAAGTTTTTCACCTTTAAAATTCTTGTTTTTCTGTTTGCTAATTGTTAGACTTTTAGTAAATTAATAACCCTGCAATTTTCTGTTTTAACCTCCTAAAAACAGAGAAGTCATTTATCAACCTAGCTATTACTGGTTATAAATTAGGAGTAATTTGACTCAATTCTTCCCTCTCAGTAAAGCCTATGCTCTTGACTACATGGATTTTGTGCTTGGCATTATCTATTTTGCTTTGTAGGAACCACTTTGCTTTTAAAAATGATAGTGTTAGATAAGTCACCTTGGAGAAAATGAAGTGTCATAATATTAAATTGGATTTTCTTTGGATGTCAGTGTTTCCTACTTTCATAGAAAGTGTGGCTAAAGATTTTTTTTTTAAGATAGAAGTAGGAAGGCTCTTGTAACAATATTTGTTACAGCATTGAATGAAGACACTAACAGAGGAGTAAATTTAAATATCCCAGCTGCATTTTAAATCTGTGGCAATAGTCTCACTGGCAGCCATAAGCTTGCAGTAGGGTTTTCTTCAAGTGAGTAGTATTGATACCAGAGATCACTATAAGAATGGTTAGACTGCGTTCCCAAACCAAAAGCAACTGTAATTTTAGAAACTTGAATTCTCTACGCCCCAATGACCGAGAAATTCTGGGATCCAGTCGGGCAACCTATGTTGTAAACTCCTTCCAGGTGTGTCTGAGGCAGTCTTTTTACACACTGAGGAAGGCTAGTGGTCCTCAACCCTAATTATACATCAGAATCACCTGCGGAAACTTCATCCTCACAAATTCAATTAGTTTAAGGTAAAAACAAAACACCTCAAGTGATTTAAGTGTAAAGGGTCAACACCTGTTTCTTTAGTCCTTGCTTGCAAGCGCAAAGCAAAGTAAGTTGACATTGCTTAAAAGGCTACAATTTGAAAAGGCTTTTGGTGTGGACTGGATGTATACTGTAGAAATCAATATTATGAAATTCTAACTCCCAGTGTCATGGCATTAGGAGGTGAGACTTAGGGCATGATTCAGTCATGAGGGTGGAGCCCTCATAAATAAGACTGATTCCCTTACAAGAGAAACCTCAGTAGAATTTGGTAGCTGCTGCTTTGGTGAGTGAACAAAGCTTTTTATGAATCAGATTCTAGTACAGAAATTGCCAGCCAACTGATCTTGGCCTTCCAAGCCTCTGGATCTGTGGAAAATAAATCTTATGTTGTGCATAAGCTGCCCAGTCTGTGATATTTTTGTTATAGCAGCTACAAAAGACTGAGATAGCTTCACTGACTCAAAACAGTTTATTTCTAGCATCAGTGGTTTCTGAGCTCTTTCAGACTAATTTTTACTGTGTCTGTTTTACTGTGGAAGATATCTATTCAAATGCAAATATCATTTGTGAGAGCTGATATCTGGACTTACATTAATACACTTTTTTTCATCTAGCAGCTCATCTTTAGTAGTGCTTCTCAAACATCAGAGCGTATTGGAATCACAAGGGGATGCTAGTTTAAACAGTCCTTCAGTTCCAGTTTCTGATTCAGAAGGTCTGTTAGAGGCTCAATAATTTGCATTTCTAACAAGTTCCAGGTGCACTAGTTTTTCTGGTCTTGAGACTTTAGAGACCATTATTGTAAAGAAAGAAGACCTTTATTAATGGGATTTGGAAAGATCAGGTTTGCTGGTAGAGCAAGAAAAATGTCATGATGCTCTTCCCCAAATAGGCCACCTGAGCAATAGAGAGGCCATTCTAGGGGGCCCAAGAAATAGGCAGTTATACTAGAAAGCAATCTAAAATCACATGAGTATGACTGTAATTTAACTGATAATATCATCTTATGGTTTGTTTATAAATCTTTATTTATATTTCTCCAAAATGTAGAGTTCAGCAAAATGGCAATAGAAGTTTGTTTGAATTGAAGACACCTGGACCTCCTCTTTGTACCCATTGCTAATCAGGAGACAAAATCCATTAAGGATCAATCTAGATGACTTGGCTGCCAGTGAGCTCTGTTGCTTCCTTTCCCTCTCACCGCTCTCTTCATTTTTGTGGAGCTCTTTATTCAGAGGCCATTTACGATGATGATGATGATGATGATGATGATAAAATATCAATAGAGATTGAGTCAAATTTAAATGTTATTCTTTCTGAGAATGGTTCAAAATATGTTTATAGTGCAAAATATGTTAATAGCACAAAATATATGTTGTTCATAGGATGATTGCTTGAGACTCCCAGCAACAAGGGTTTCTATTTGAAAATTCTTATCTCACTATTTTAAAATCTGAAGATCAAATTTATACTGTATATCTTTTTTTTTTTTTTTTTTTTTTTTTTTTTTTTTTTTTTTTTTTTTTTTTTTTTTTTTTTTTTTTTTTTTTTTTTTTTTTTTTTTTTTTGGTATCGGGGATCGAACTCAGGACCTTGCGCTTGCAAGGTAGGCGGCAGAACCATATATAATCTTTTTAATGAATAGCTCTTAGACTCATCCAAATTTAGGAGAGATGAAATATCCTTTGAAAGTTCTGCAACTCTGGATTGTTGAAATTGCTTCAGGTGGCAAAGAGCACATGGGAAGAGGACTCAGAGCTGTGTTCTAGCAAATTTTAATGACTGTTCAGCTTTCTGTGCAGTGATATCAATCACATTCTTGCTATACTTGGGGAAATATATGCAGGAGTGGAGTCAGTAGAATATTGTGATTTCAGTATTATCTCTTCTGAAAAATAACTGGCAGTTTTTGACCATTCATTTTTTGCTCTTTTTGTAAACCCCAGTGTAGGACCTGAAACCATGCCTTAGATAATATGGTGATCCTTAGGTATTCCTTCATAGGACCAGGGATTATTTTCCAAGCTCTTCTCAAATAGTAAATTGGTGGTTACTCTGAAAGTGATAAGGAGGAAAGATGTAAAAGATGTAGCTGGCATATTTAAATCTTTAAGAAAATCGTGAAAGCCCTTGTAGAATCTATTCCCTGGAGAGAAGAGTCTAGTGTTTTGAAAGTATTTTGTTCTGTTAAAACAAAGTTATTGAATACCTGTATTATGAAAGAATACTGACAGAGGAATTACGCCTATCTAGAAATCTAAAGGTCCCCATAAAATCATAAAAAGTATTAATTGAGGATATTTAAGCAAGAATTATGTTTTGAAGGTATGTTTACCCATTGCTCAACTAGAAATTTCCCCCTAAAGAAAATGCTGTTCACGAAAGCATATACCTACAGAATGGCTGCTTGCTCTGGGAGGAGTTTGGAGGAGATTTTCCTCTGAAAACATTTCTTTATTCATTCTATCTTTGAATTGTCTTATAAATTGATAACTAACTGAGATGGGCCTGCCCTAGGTTTGCTGCAAAAATGTGTTATGTTGAAGTCACTTCTGTAAACGTTAGGTGAATTTGACCAGGCCTGGCTCATGCATTGTTCAGCATTGAGAACGTTTTTCTTTTCACTTTCCTGATGAGGTAATTATCATCTTCACTTGTTCAACCTTGTACTCAAATTTAATCTCTCTATTAATGTAGATATAGTAAACAGAAGTAAATGCCTATCAGAAAATGTTGCCAAGTTTCAGGGTCCCCAGGGAAATGTCTTCCGTAGAGCACTCCAGAATATTTCCTAATTTGATGCTGAAAAAGAGTTAGTATTCAACTCAGGCTGATAGGCAATTCCTGTGTTCACGCCATACTAGGTGTTATGCTATAGAAGGCATAAAAATGCTTCAAGCAGTATGTTTTCCTTCCTGGCATTTTGGAAGAACTAAATGTGGGGAGGTGTGAATGTCACTCTGGATTGACTTGTTTTTGGTAACGGGGGGGTTATTTGTTAAGGTCATGGAGATACTTTTGTGAATGGTACCTTATAAAATAAAAGAATATTACTACCTCTTGTTCTATTACTGTTCCTCCCTTTCAGCAATAATATACTTCTGATCTTGGTGTAAATGTCATATTGTGTGAATATGCAAACATCACATCCGCCTACATATGTTCTGTTGCTTAGTAATTCTTGGCACTAGAGCACAGTGAATTCTGTGCCTAATAAATGAGATATCCATCAGAATGAAAAATGAACTATGCTGGTCTCCTGAATAAGAAATAACAGTATTTCAGATTTTAGTTTTGAAAGTAGGTTGCATTCTTGTGCATGGTACTAAAGAAATTTGAAGGAAATTGAATTCAGGACTAACGCTTGTTCACTTATTCATCAATAATACCCGTCATTTCTGAGGCCATAGGCCAATATTGCAATGTTCACTTAAAGACATAAAATTTCAGATATACAGTTTTAGTTTTAAAAATTGATTTACTTTTTAAGAATCTATTAAAATACCCTCCTTTAGTAGAAAGCTTGTACTCAAAAGTGAGTTTTGGAATTATGCCTTGAAGATCAATGAATTGCACTTGTTTTAGTATATAATAGTCTCCATTTTAAAATCTGAGTCCACATCTCTTTTTACAATGTTCATCCTATAAGTTTCTGCAAAAGAAGGTTATTATTGGTGGAGGTCAGCTTCAAATTACTGAATTAAAAGAGATCACTGTTAGCACAATTTATTTTTTCTGGAAATTTTAGAGACATTGTCTCTGAGTAATTAAATATACTTTAACAGTGACTTTGAGTTCACCAAACAGGGCAAATGACATCACATTCTAGAATATCCTTACAGATCATCACAACATTACTGTTTTCTTAATCTTTATGGCAAAAACTAGGAATGCAAAGATTTTAAAAAAATTAATCTAATGATCTTGTGAGGATACATGTATGTACTCCGATGTAGGGGAAATTGTGACAGAGGCACAAAACAAAAACATAATCACAGAACAAAGGAGATACAAAAATAGATCTAAAGAAGACAGGAACAAATTAGATAAATCTTAAAGATTTCATCCATGCTGAAGGAACTTTAAAAAATAGTTGTAGAAGGCAGATTAAGAAAATACTTTGGGAAAGTTGTTCATATACCTCAAGTCACAACCTCCTCTCGGGGAAGGAATCTACAGTGTTCATCACTTCATCTAAGCAAGAAGGGATTCTAAAGAGACCACTAACAGTTTCATTTTGGAGTTTTTAGAAGGCACACAGCGTGCTCCTTGGAAATTGATTTGTTAAAGTGTACACCTTGCTCCCTGAATTTGCAAGGTCTTCTGTAGATCAGCTACCTACCACATCATGGAATAAAGCCAGCATAGAGAGAGTCTTCTTAATTAAATATGTCTTTTATATCCTTTCAGGAGAATGATGCTTTGAGCCGAGCAGTTTGTATTTCAATTGAAACCCCTGTGTATCTGTGCTCACGTCTGAGCTCTAAGGCTGATACTTTTCTTCTTCTCCATACATTGTTGCTTGGTTACTGCCTCTCATAGCACAAGTAGTAAATAAGGTATAGAAAGGTTAGTCTATTCAACATGTACATCTAAGGACATGTATTACACTTTCAACTGGCTGTCCCACGAATACCTCAGATTTACAGATACACTAGCCTGAACTAGCCCTTCCTTTTATGTTCCATTTTACCTAAATGACAAAATTATCTCCTTAGTTTCCACCAGATTTAGAAGAGTAAACTTTGATACTCCAGTTACTCCTTCATACCTTGCCCTACAAATAAATACATAAAATTAGCTGAATGTCACTGCCTACTGCCTTCATCCCAACTAGCACAGCTCAGAGTTTCCATTCCTGTTCTGCCAAAATTTATTTTTAATAAAATATGTAGAGTGAGGCTACATAAAACAAAAAGCTAAGCAAGTTATTTCTTGATGAAAATCCTTCAATAACTTAAAATAAAAATTCTAAAATGTGATAAATAGTTGCTACCTTCAGCTTGCACTTGCCTGCTTTCTGGCTAGATCGCTTGTCACTCTTTGTCTCTAACTTCTTATGACTTATAAAGTGGCTCCCATTTATATCATACCTTATATTCATATCATGCCTTCCATGTCTCCGTTCTCATGACATTTTCTCAGCCTTAAATTTCTCCTTCACTGATACTTATATTTTAAGATTAATCATCAGTATTAAAACTATGGGTATTTCACTGAATGCCCAATGTATAGTGGTTAGATTCACCCTGAATATTTTTTATCCTAGCAGTGTCATACTTTTTAATCTTTATTTGGGTCCCCTGTATTATTTTTGTGATGTTTATTGGTAATTTTTAGGTATACAGTACAGTCACATTCATCATTGGGATCTTGTACTTTTACATGATGTATCTTGTTTCTTATTTTTTCCCCCACACCTCTGCATCCTATATTATTTTTTAATCTTTTATACATAACCAAGTACCTGGTATATCAGAAGCATCAGATAAATGAATGAGTCAATGGCTATTAGTCCTGCTTCATATTTTATGGAGTATCAGGTGATATTTGAGGTAGTAGGGCACAAAGACACTCTAGATTATTGATGAGACTAAATACGCCTTGCTGCAATGAAAGTGATATTTAAAGTTATAGTAATTTTGAAGTTACTTGTGATATGTGTTAAAAAAAAAAAAGAGAGATGCGAGTCAAGAACAACGGTTAGGAGATCTTGGCAGTTGTCCAAGATGAGTATATTTAAAGTTGGAGTGGGAAAGGAAATGAGTAGATTTGAAAGATACATCCAGGAAATATCCAGGAAAATGAAGTTTATCAGCTGTAAATGCTAGTGAGGGAAAATGTCCTAAATGTTGAGAAGACTTAACTGTATAATTGATTACTTCTAGATAGCACTGAGGTAAAACAAGAGGTATGCTCTGTCTGCAATTGGGAGGATGATGATTTGTTTAGAATTAACATTATTTGACATATTGAACTTGTGGAGTTTTTCTGCTTCCAGAGTGGATGGATTTACTGGTATTTTTCCAGTCCTAAAATCATGAGAAAAATGGACTAAATATAAAACAAATAACTTCACATATTAGGTAAAGGATGGATGGCAAAACTATGAATGAGAGAGGGATTGAGAGAGAAAAAGAAAGAAACAGGTGAGGCTAATCTATAAAATCCCTGGCTTGCTTTGGAAAGTCACCTTGTGAATTATAGCATAGGGAGTGTTTGGAAGAGAGGTCATAATTTGAGGGTATTAACTGTGGTAAAGCAGGTAGAGTTCTTAGGACAAAGGGGACAGAGTAGCAAGGAACAAGACAGGGAGAAGAGGAGTTGCTGAAATGCACATAGCGTTGTCCTTAGTGTGTTGCTGAATGATAACTGAGCACTTGCAGGGTGGAAATTCATGAGGCCAGAGGAAAAAACTGCCATCAAGGAGCTCTAAGTGTGCCGATTTCTAAGGTGTCCTCAGAGCTGGGAGTGTCCATCAGGCAGCAGAGAGGGTTCTCGTTGGGCAACTGAGGCGGTCTACAGTGTACCAACAGTGTGGAGAAAATTAGAACTGAGTAAAGGTGCTGTACACAGACTCGATCGTGGATGTATTAGGTTGATCCATGAGTTAAAAATATGAAAATTAGCCTGACCATATAAGAAAACTCCTTAAAAGGCAAAATTCAATGAAGGAAAACATAAAAAGGGCAAAAAATAGTAAAAGTAGCAATTAAAAATCAAAATAAATTTGTTAAGTTTTGTAAGAATAAGCAAGATGTAATAGGTAGACTAAATTTTTAATATTTAACTTAAATTTTAAAAATATCAAAAAGTAGCCCAAAAGGGCAAAACTGATTCAAGAAAAACTTAAAAATGAATAGATTTATTTTCAGTAATGAAATTAGATTTCTAATTTAAAATACCTCCCATCCAAAAAAATTTCAGTCTTAGATGAAATCACCTATGAATTGTATCAAAGGTTTAAAGGAGAGATAATACTATTTCAAGTTGTTAATTTTTCCAAAAATGGAGGTGGATAGGAAATTAAAGCTCATTTTATGAAGGCTTTATCAAGCAGATACAAAAACTAAGCAAAGACATTATAAGAAAAGAAAGTTAGGGCTGGGGATTTAGCTCAGTGTTTCTGCTACCTGCTTCACAAACATAGGGTCCCGATTTCAATCCCTGGTACAAAAAAAAAAAAAAAAAGTTAGAATTTTGTATCCTTATGAATTTAGATTAAATGCAAAAATAAATACTAAGTGATCAAAATGATAATACATTGTAATGAACTGGGATTTATTCCAGTAATGAAAAGTTGGGCCAACCACTGAAGACTTATTGATGTAATTTACCATCATAGTAGCATAAAGGAGAGAAGAATAACAAAACAGAGTAAAACAGAAATTCTTGGGTTAGGGGTCAGCACAATCCAGTTTATAGTCCAGCCACCCATTTTTGTAACCAGAATTGTATCAGAAATAAATGTTAAATTATTGATTAACACTTAAGTATTGTTTATAATCGTTCTTATATTATAGCAGTAGAGGAACAGATCTCTAACAAAATATGTAACTAGTTTGCTTAAAATATTTCCCATCTTTTAAGAACAAATTTATCAATCCTTCAATTAAATAAGAAGGAAACAGAAAGCAAGAGGAAAGAAAGGTGAGAGAATGAGTTTAGAGATTGGAAAGGAAGAAATGAATTGCCTCTATTCTGGAAAATAATCACCTATAAAGAAAATCCTGGCTACTCTACAAAAACAAACAAACAACAACAACAAAAAAACAAAACTATTAAAATACAAGGTAAATGTCAGAGATCACAAAGTCTAGTTTTAAAACTCGTGCTTTCATTCTGTGAGCCACAAACAATTGAAATTTAAATACTTAAAAGTCAAAATATTTTATATCATTGAAAAACACAAAAAGACAATTTTCATTTTTTTCTTTTTATTGAGTTTATTGGTACATTTTAGGTATACAGTACAGTTACATTCATCACTGCGATCTTGTAAGTTTACATGACAGGTCTTCGTTCTCATTTTTTCCCCTTGTCCCTGTCCTCCCTTCACCCCCTCCTCCCCTCCCCATTTACAAACACTTTATTTCCATTTTTTCAGTTTCTCATATTTTTTTCCTCTCCCTTATTACCTTTCCCCCACCCTTCCCATTTTCCCTACACCTTTAGCCCTTTACTTCCTATTTCACATTATTAATTATCTCATTAGGATCCTGTGTACTTTTATAGTTTTTCACACCAAAGAAACTATTCAGTATTTCAGTTAAAGAAATCTCTGTATGAACATTAAAAATAGGGAATCCTAAAATAAAACTAAAAAAGAAAGTAAAAGAGAAAAGGCAATGATGTAACATTAAAATAATCCTTAATTCTGGAGATGAAACAAAAAGAAACAAAGAAAAGAATAATATCCAGAAAACAGCAAAGTTATGTTGCTGTTGTGGTACTTGGCAACATTTTTTTTATTAGCATCTTAATCATCTGGAAAGAGAACATTCTAGAGTATTATCATTAAGTGTAGCTCTGATAAAGCATGGTCCCTACTATGTATCATAAAGTAGGTATAAAGTATTTTACATTTATAAAAAAGAAACAAAGAAAAGAATAATATCCAGAAAACAGCAAAGTTATGTTGCTGTTGTGGTACTTGGCAACATTTTTTTTATTAGCATCTTAATCATCTGGAAAGAGAACATTCTAGAGTATTATCATTAAGTGTAGCTCTGATAAAGCATGGTCCCTACTATGTATCATAAAGTAGGTATAAAGTATTTTACATTTATAGAGGTATGATACAGTACCGTCCCAGATCAGTAATACTAGAATCAGTTTTGGTTTGAAATTTACTTTGTCTGCAAATAAGATTGCTGCCCCTATTTTTTTTTTCTGGGCTCCTGTCACATGGAGAATTGTTTTCTATCTTTTCACTTTCAGTCTATGGGCTTCTTTTTGCACTAGGTGTGTTTCTTGTATACAACATATTGTTGGATTTTGCTTCTTATTCCATTCTAAACAAGATCCTAGAAAAAGACAAGGCAACAACACCATGAGGCCCAACAGAGCAAAGCAAATAGGCAAGGCAAGAAATTAAAAGGAGAAGGTGGAAAAAGTAAAAAGAGTCAACAAAGGCCAATAACATGTCAATAATAAGTCAGTACATATCAGTTATAACCAGCAATGTCAATGGCCTCAACTCACCAATCAAGAGAAATAGACTGGCAAAAAGACAATTTTTTTAAGTGTGAAAGAAAGAAAAGTTAAGCAGTATTTTGTACTCAGTAAAAATACCTTGCCAAAAAGTTATCATTTCCGGCTTTCACATTCGACTTTGTTTTTTCTGCATGTGTTAAGCAATAAAAGGGATTTCTTAGAAATCATGGAAATAAATTCTGATTTTTCAAGCTCGACATAAGTATAGAAAATATACACTAAAAAGACTGGAAGCAACAGTTCTCTCCTGATACTATTAATTTTTAAAATCCAGCATAATTTATATAGTTGACTATAAGGGAAAAAGGATTTAAAAATGCATCCTTGGTAAGAATATTTGTGGAAAGAAATATTAGATGTTCAGTACCTAAAACATTAAGCATCTGCTACATTAAACAACTCAGCATGCTCTAAATCCATGCTCACAAAGCAGTCCTTAGATAATTAAGTGGTTATTTACTGACTTCTGCTGAGATGAAAAATGTAACATTTACGTGCACACAACTCTTACATTGTACTTAGTACTATCATTTTTGTTGTTAAATTAATAAAGCTAGCATTCTACTTGATCTGTCATTTTCTTAGTTTTGTTAACATGAGTTGACTTCCTTGCATGTGACCAGAATTGGAGCCCTGAATGATCAATTTTCTAGGCTTTTAAGACCTCTCTGAGAGAGCCTTCCCTCAGGCACAGAAATCTGTAAATGGTTAATAAAATCTTATACTTTTCAGTCTAGCTTTTGTAACTTGGAATTTTATGTAACTTCAAATTTATAGGATAGTCGAGAGAAGAATAATGTTATACCCATTATCTAGACTTAGAAACTGTATATATTTTCCTACATTTGCTTTTAGCATTCTCTCTCTCTCCCTCCCTTATATATATATATATATATATACACACACACACAGAACATGTGTATGCATGTGCAAATATTTATTGGAAATATAGTTCTTTCTCCTATATGTTTCAGTGTATATTTCTTAGAAAAAGTATCTTTCTCTCCTATTATTGTATTATTATCAAAATCAGAAAATGCTAATATTCTAATTAAAGATAAATCATCTAATCTGCAATCCATGTTTCCATTGTAAATTCTCTTGAAAATGTCACTTTCACCCCCCCAGTTAAATGTCCAATCCATTTTTATGCATTGAACTTACTATACTATCTTTTTAATATTTTGTTGTTATATCACCCATTTTTATTTTGAAGCTGATATTTTTACAATACAGTCCGACCTCTCTTACAAATCATTTGATATTTCCTAATGAATAAGTTCAGGTCATATGTTTTTGGTGATAAACCACAGAAGTTATGGGGTTTACCTTAACAAATTGCACTTATGTGGCTCTCATTTGACAACTCTCTACTGTAAAGCTGGTGTTTTGAACTTTTGAGGTTATCCTTTCACTACTGATCCCACGTTAATGTCTTCTAACATCATATTTGTACAGATATCTGCAGTAATAAAGAATAAAAAAACGGGCTGAGGCGGTGGCTTGGTGTGAAGGTCCAGGATTCAGTCCTCACTAAGACAGTACAAAACAGAGGAAATAAATTTTACAAGTCGCTGAAATTATTCATTTTTTTTGTATAAATTTGATCATAACATTTTAGACCTGTTTATGGGATCTCTACTGAAGTTCACTCTCAGACCAGATAATGTTAATTTTTGTTATAACCTCTTTATGACTTTTTCGAGTTTGTTAATATTTATTAATATATTCAGAGCAATTGTTATTTTTTTATATTGTAAAATTATTTTATATCTGTTAATTTTTTATTTATAATTTTATTTCTCCCTATATTTAATTTGTTCTTTTTCTGGATTCTATTCATATTCCTTTCAGCTACTTTCACTTGAGACTTCATTTTTTCTTATTTAGCTGTGTCCACAGGCACATCATGTAACACATGAGGCTAAATTTTCATTTGTTTTAACAACCAATGTGATCTATTCTTAGACAAACCGAAGTTTGGAGGTACACTGTTTAAATTTCAGCTTTAATTTCCATTTTTTGTAATAAATACTTTCTAAGTCTGAGCTGCCTGTTAGCTGTTAGGCATTTGTGGCCTCTGAAACATTTAATATGTGGCTAATGCAACTCCAGAGTCAAATTTTTAATTTTCTTCTAAAACTTAATATTTTAATATAAACAGCCACATGTTACTAGTAAATGCTTCTGGTAACATAGCTACAACTTTCAGCAGTTTACTTTCTAAACTAATATATAAAAAGTATAATAGATAAAAATTAACAGACTGTGTTTTTGAAGTCTCTTGATCTGAGAAAAAATGCACGATATCCCATAAAGAGTATTAGAGTCACAGTGGGAATTAGGAGATCTCTAGTTAAACTGATTATTCTCTTGACTATTAGAATGGTTGATCTTGTGATTGCCAGTGATATGAGGGAAATAATGCTTGTCTTAGACAGCTTTTATTGCATGATCTATAAAGCTTAAGTGTGACTCTTGTTAAATAAAGAAATATGAAGTAGGCCCAGTATCACCTTAAAAAAACCAATGACGAATACTTCAAAACATTCTTTCACTTTATGGGTGTCTTTTGTTTCTATGTTTCAAATTTCCTGTATATAATAGGGACCTTAATTCTCTGTGCTCCGGGCAATAGTAAAAATATATTTATATGGCAATAGTAAAAATATATCTAAAAATTTAAAAAGAACAGAAGGGGGATCCAAAGAAGGGCAAAGAAGAATGAGAGGTTGGATTCAACAAATAACTATTTGTGCTTAGAAACTAACATATGGACTGCATAAAAATTGGAATTCAGTTATCTTTTTAAGGGCATGATTACAATTCTCACACTTTCTCTTCATAATTTCTTTATTCTAAAATTTTCAGTGACATCTCAGAGATCCCATAATGTTGAGTATGTAAATAATGTGCTTTGATATATACCTCAGACAGCCAAGGATATATTATCTTCATGGAATCAAAGGGAACTGTACTTATTTCCATTGAAAACTTATGAAAAAATTGCCACCTGTTGAAAAGGAAATTTAACAAGTTCTGAATTTCAGAGAATAGAATCAGATTCTCCAATTAAAAAAATAAATAAATCCTCAAGAGTCCTAGGAACAATACCTTCCAAAAATAAAGCTCTTGCTTTTGGTAACTCATCAAAATTGCATCATAGAGTTTGTAGCAGGGTGGAAAAAATGAAATGGCTTTAAGAGTACTTTAGAATATGGGATCTTTAGGGATAAAATTTCTTTAGAATATTGTCACATTGATAGAATACTAAGATTACAGCTCCTTTATGAAAGGTCACTATCAAAGAGATTAATTTTAGAATACAGCATCAGAGAACGGTTTCTATTGATGTAGGTTACTTTGTTGTACTCCAAAAATGTGTCAGGAGTTACAAATCGATCTGACATGTCCAGTCAAGGATCCATTTTAAGCAAAAATCATGGGTTGCAGGTTACTGTAATGTTTTAATTTTGTTTTCTAACCACAAAAAGGAGTCTTTGTTTGCAGTCAGGATGAACACCTGTGTAATCCTTAAACGTTTACAGACATGTCTTTAAGAGCTCCATGGTACAGTTAAGATTTAATCTATCAAAGTGGTATAAATAATGTAGACATAGCCCTAGGTGCCAATTCTTCCCACAGAAGATTAAAAAAAATAACAGTAAGAACTTTGCTGATTTTCACATAGCTCAAATAACACTGCCAAGAAGGGCAGAGGGGAGTAGTGCTATTCTGGAGATACAGCTTTGGCATTATTAATGATGTGCTAAAGTCTAGAAATTGGAAATATTGTTCTGACAAAGCTAAAATTAGGCAGAAGAAACAAAGTTCAGATGGCTTTTTGCTAAAATACTGGGAGTTTCAAAATTTTTGTAATTTAAAAGAAGATGGTTATAAGAATGGTCAATGGTCAAAGAGTTCCAAACCTAATCCTTGATCTTCCATAGTTTTAGTCTATTTTGAAGGGTAAACTCATGCCATGAAAATATCTGTTTTATGAATGTGGAGATTCAATCTTCATTTCATTTTTTCTTTGTCTTTTGGTATCAGGGATCAAACTTGGGACCTTGCGCGTGACAGGCAGGTGGCGGCACCACTGAGCTAAATTCCTGGCCCTCAATCTTAATTTCAAATCAGCCATTTATTACATATGATGTAGGAAATGTAAGTTGGCTACTATAATGAATAATAAAATGGTACTATAATCTTAAATCTTAAAATCTAATAGGAAAAATAAGGGGAACATATTTAAGCAATAGATGCATTTGAAAGGGAAACTTGATTTCAGTTGGATTGATCGGGAAAAATCTACTTGGTAAAAGAGAAAGTGGAACGGTTAAAAGCAAAGCTTGGCACGAGTTAATGAGATGGTGGAGAGAGATTCTAGACAAGCAGTGACAGAAGTGGGGAAAAGCAACAAAAAGTCAATTTTGGCTGAAAGAATGGATTGAGTAGAAGAATACAGGAATTAGTTTGGAGACATTTTTTTTTCTCCTTGAGTTTATCAGTACTTTTTAGGTATACAGTGCAGTTACATTCATCATTGGAATCTTGTACCTTTGCATGACAGGTCCTGGTTCTCATTTTTCCCCATACCTCTGCCTCCCTTCACTCCCTCCTCCCTTCCCTATTTACAAAAACTTTGTTTCCAATTTTGTTTTCTCATGTTTTTTCTCTTCCCTTATTTCCTTTGCTCTACCCTTCACACTTCCCCTACATCTTTAACCCTTTTCTTCCTATTTCTCATTGTCATTATATCATTTGGATCTTGTTTACACTTTTAGTTTTTCACACCAGAGAAACTATTTGGTATTTACACATGTGTGACTTATTTATTTCACTTAAGAGTATGACCTCAATGGAGACATATTTTTATCCCAGAATATGTAAGAACGGGAATTCCCCCCAAAAAGATTATTAGTAATGAAAAAGAAATAAATCAAACAAGAGTCAGTGGAAAGATAACCTTAAGAAGTAGAAACCAGTACCCTGTAGTTGTTCAATACTGAATGAGTGAACATATTAGGATATTGTTTCTGAACACATACTATCAGTCTTGTCATATACACACAGACAAACCAAAAGCACATAAATTAGAAAAAGTTTCTCATTCTATTTGGAATAGAATTAAACTCATGATCAGGTACTAAAATAATATGTATCTGCTCTTTGTGTGGCTACTTATGCCAGACGGAGGATGGTATCTTTTTAAAATTTATATCCATTTTTGGTATAGATTTGTGATACATAATAACACTGTTCTTGAAGAACTGGCACATTACATGCAACATTTTAATAACTTTTAATTTCTCTCTGCCCGCTGTTTCTCTCCCCCATCCCAGAAGCCCTTGTCATTCCCACAAAGTCTACCTCCCTGTTTCTCATCATTTCTCTTTTATATTGTTCTTTAAATTATTTATTTGGGGGATATTACATATAAGAGAAGCCATGTAATATTTAACCTTCTATGTCCGGTTTCTTTTATGTAGCAGTATAGTCTCAAGATGGGTCATTCATACAAATGACTCAAATTTACCTTTCTTTACGGCTGAGTAGTAGTCCATTACGTGTATACCTTTTTTTTTTGTACTTCTTGTCTTCTTTACTCAGTGCATTCCGAACTGTTGTCTAACACACAATCTTCCCCTGAGTGGGGGACCCTTATGTTTCTTCCACTTTCCTGTCTTCCTGGAGAGAAGATATTTACGTGCCAGGTCCCTTTCTGCGTAGATCTCTCAAACCCTCTCAGGCATGTTCGCTACCTCCGGTTCCATACAGTAGAGTTCACTACTGCAGATGTTATGTCCCATGCTTGACTCTGCTCGCTCTCTATTCCTAACAAATAGAAAACCCACTGAATTAAATGTCTTGCAGTATCATAATGACAATAGCGCAGTAGAAAACTTACAAATAGGTTATCCCTAGAAAATGAAAAAATAATCAAGTGCTTATTGGCCCTGTTGATGCCTGCTTAGTATCTGGGGTGAAGGGGTGGTACTTAGGGAGATGAAAATTCTAAGTTCATTTGTGAATTCTACATTCAGTCTTTTGTAAAATACTTTCATTTTGGTTTTACACATTTCATGTATGTATGTATATATAATATACATATACACATGTGTATATGTATATAATCGTGTGTATTTCATATATAATATCAGTGGTATCTGTACACACATGCATTTTTACTTGGGAAAATTTGCAAAACTGGTGGGCTTCTGCCAACCTGATTTTCAAAACAAATTTCATAGAAATAAAATAATCAAAACAACTCTTCCTCCTTCAGATGTACTTTTACTTAGTTACTTGTTTTTTATATACTTTGCTGGGGATTTCTGAATCCACTGTTTAGAAATGAGTGATGAGTAGACAGCATATGAAACAAATCATACAGGGAAGTCTTAGGAAGAAGAAAAGTTCAGAGTGTTGCTACATGAAGGCAAACTTTCTTTGGGAATTGAGCTTTGCTTCACGGCATCCTGAAAACCCACGGCTGGACTTCAAAGGGCGTGTGTTGTCCCTGGAATCATGCGCTACGTTTTATAACGTGTACTTTTCTTTGCAAAACGTCCTTGCCTGTTTTCCCCTTTGGCAAAATTCAACTTTCAAGATGACCTACAACCCCTTAAGTGTTCTATTTTGAACATTTTAATGTGTTTAACAGCATGGTCCATATGATATTAAGAATAATTACCATAATAATTTACATATAGATAATTTCAAATTGACTATGTCTCTTAATATTTTGATAACTCAAGTTTTTTTAAAGGCTTCATTTTGTTGCTGATAAAATTAAAATTCAGATAGAGTAGTTATTCCACTGTCAACAATGGATACCTGACTCCCATCCTCAAATCTCTCTCCCTCCCTCTCCCCCCTCCATGTTTTCTAGCACATATAAACGTTATCAGTCACTGAGCAGCTTGTCCAACTTCTACCAGTCTTTCTTCCAATCATACTCAGAAATCTTCTAGACATGGAAGGGCTTATCTGGGTCAGCAGAATTGACATATGAAGCTGGCCACCAGAAGTTTGGATGGCCACATTTCACTGCCGAGGTCAGAACGGTGGTGCAAATGAATGGAACAGAATGGACATAAAGTACATAATGTACATAGTGTAACCTAAGTAAAAATACTGGGGATTTGTAGGAAGAGGTACAACGAAAAGATAGAAAAGGTGACATTAATAATGCCAGAGAGCCTGTTTCTAGCAGCTCCCAGTGACTCTGCAGTGATCTTAACTACAATCTGGAGTCATCTTCCCTGAATAGAAAGAAAAAAGAAGAGCAAAAGAAGTTGAGACCAAAACCATCCGTCTGAGCCAAATCTCCTGGGAAATTTAAAACATGCCAACTCAGCAGTGCTACCTTTACACTGCACTAATTCTGAGCCAATTGGATCTTGTGGAGTGAAAACATATTCATTATTTTCTCACACAAACCTGACATCTCTATCAGGGTGGAAACATGGACATTCTCCCTGCTTCCTAATTCTCTTCCTGGAAGATTTCATCTGACAAAACTAAGGAAAGCATTGGTAATGTATGAAACACCTGAGGAAGAAATAGTGCTAGATTATGTTTCTGAAAGCCTCCGGTATATCTAATTTATTTACTTTTTAAAATTAGGTCCAGATATGAAACACTACCGAGTTTGAGGTTGAGGTTGAAGCCTTGCATTTTTGGAGTCCTGGCTCAGAGCCACCTGCTTTGTTTAGTACATGGATTCTCAGAAAGGAAGGGGATCACTGCTACTTATCAATAAGTACTCTAGTTCTCCTATAATGTACTGCCACATAAATCCATACCCTCTTTCTGCTTACTCATATCAGTGCATGCATCAAGCTAATCAGGTCAATATTTGTTCCCACTCAGCTTTCTGTCTGACCACATTCAACTTAAGCCAGATATTATGACTGGACATACTGTAAAGCACAGTTTCTACAAATGTGTATAAATTTTCTACACCAAGAAAATAATATTCTTTTGCAAATAAGTGCTAATGATATCCAAGAAGCCACCCCAAATATTTCAAGATAGCTCACCCAGATACCTCAACACTCCTGTCAAGATTCTAGCAGTGGTGGCAAAGAAAGGGTAGGGATGGGGAAAAACTATGAGGCAAGGCAAATGACTCCTTACTGATCTCTAAAGTCAGAGCAGGTTTCAAGGTTAGTAAAGTTTTGCTTTACTTTCCCTTTCTGAATCTCCATTTTAATTACTTAGAAAACTTCCTGCCTCTGATCCCAAACTTCATTTTCTCTGGCATGTAGCATTAAGAAGGAAAGAACTAGTTTGTTTTCTTTTCTTTCTTTGTAGTCTTCTGTTGTCTGTTGAGGTAGCCAGCACTGTACCATTCAGAGATAAGCCTGCTCAGCCTTAGCTGATAGATACTGTAATTTGCAACACTAAGCTACTAAAATTTGTTAGTTTATCCCAACTAGAAAATGTCCAACTAGGAAATACCTAGCTGTTTTCTTTCCTGATTAAAAAAAAAAAGCAACTGGACTTCTACTTTGGAAACAGGTGTAAAAGCTACTCACTGTTGAGCTGCTGTAACAACATATCTCAGTCAGCTTGAGCTGCTCTAACAACATACCTTAGTTTGAGTGTTTTGAACAACCAAATAATTTTTCCCAGTTGTGGAGATGCAAAGTCCAAGAACAAGATACTAGCTGATTTGATTTCTTGTGAGGACACTTTTCCTGGTTTGTAAACAGCTGTTTTGAGGTGGAGGGAGAGAGAGACGGGGAGAGAAATTTTACATCTTGTGTCTTCATTAATAGCATTAATCCTATCATGGAGGGTCTTATTTTCACAACATACTCTAAATTTAATTACCTTCCTAGAGCTTCTGCTCCCATTGCCACCCCATGCTGGGTTCAGGCAAAAATTCCCTGAATTTTCAGGGACACAAACATTCTGTTCATAACACGTATATATTGCACCCAATAATTCAAACAAAATGCGCACTGGTATTCTAACACTAATTTACTTGAAGGCAAGGAATCCTATCACATTAAGAGCAAACCTGGTGAAGTGTGATAGAATAATGAATGATGGGTTATTCCATTTGTAGGTGGCTGAGAGGCTTATGTTTTTAAGGTGAAGGAGTTGAGTGACATTATCTGTATTGTTATTTCACCTCAGTACTGGATAGGCAACTTCACAACATTTCTTAAGACTCATTTGTCCATCTGTGAAAAAGAGGTCATTAATATTTTTATCATGCTGTTAGTATTAAATAACACATATAAAACATCTAGCACAGTGCTTAGAGACTAGTAATATATTAATAAATTAAACAGTTTTTCTTCCCATGTCAATTCCTAATTATACTCATGCTTGATTCAACAGTGTAAAAATATTTTTTTTTATTCATATGGATGGCTATTTATGCTTAATGATGTGTAGCACAATAGCTGTTACACATATCATTAAATACATGCCTGATTAACTTTGTTATAATTTTAATTGCAACATGAAATTTCTCTCATACGTACTCAGCCATCAAAGACTGTTGCTTATGAAACATGGTTGGCTGCTTTCAACCGGAAAGAACTACAGGGAACTACAGTCTCACAAAGTATAAATCATAGACCTCAGAGCAGCAGGGTGTAGAGGACAGAACACAAGATTGGGAGTCATATAGACTAAGGTCTGAAAACTTTATCTCCATCACTACAATTTATTCAACCTTTCACTAAAAGTTTTCTCCATGAAACCTAAGAACTGATGCTGTCGTGGGGTTTTGCAGGGAATAGAAATGCTACATAAAAGATGACCAGCAAGGATTTTATGATACAGTAGCCAAATGTGTTAGCTATTATTGTTTTCCTAACTTTGAAGTTTAACATTGAGAGGCCTTTTAGGATTCCATTTCAGAATTCAAACATCAGAAGAAACTTTTAAAAAGGAAGCCCATTTTATTAGCCTCTGCTGCTTTATAAGTAAGACATCATTGCCTCCTTTCCTCTTATTTTCTGCAAAAGTAGAGTGTAAGACATTATCCTGGTCTGCCCTAAGATCTGTGGCTAGCAGAAGGGAGCTGAGCCAGCAGTGGGTGCGCCACCTCTTCCTCTACTATCTTCCTTCACTCAGCCCAAGCTACAGCTGGCAAAGCAACCCAAAGCACACATTCCGCTGGCATTAACTTAGCGGCATCCTCTGACTTCCAAAAGGAAGGAAGCACATTTGAGTCAGGAGGAAAGGGAATTGTCAAATAGGGAAAGAAATCAAAGAACAAAAGAGAGCCAACCTGTTCTGCACAGTAAATATGAGGAAAAAAATGGGTCAAAGTGGTTCCCCAGACTCAAATCTTGGAAAAATTACGATCTGCATCTGAGTTCATATTCCTCCTCCCGAATGGAGATGGAGGCTCCTTCTCCTAATACGAAACTGTCTAAGAAACTTTGGCAGTCTTCCACCTGGCTCTAACCCAGGGCACAGACACAGTAGCTTGGGCTGTCCCAGATTCTGTTTGTGCACTGTCGCTGTTCAGTAGTTGCTCCTCAAAGGTCCCACCTGGCAGTGTGGTCCTGGCTCAGAATGGCCAGTTGCTTTCCCAGAAGGTGTAGTTCTGGTGAGACCACTTCTTCTCAGAGTGCCTCCAGAACTGACTACACAAGTCTGACTTCACTACAGTATACTTTCTCCATTTTTATCTTGATTTAGTCTTTGCTATGAAATCCTGGGGACTGTATATTATGGTGGATAAAAACTTGGCCTAGCAGTTTATTATGCAGTTACTTTATTTCCTAGTTGCTCCTCTTGAAAGGCTTGTCACAAACATTAAATAAGGGACTATTGCAGAAGGCTCTAGGTGCATGGGAAATATGAAAATAGATAATGTTTTTTTTCTCTTTTTATTTTTTTTTTGAAGAAACCATAGCTCTAGGGAAAGAATAAAATATTTCTGATTATTTCAAAGATGGAGGAAGGTGAAAATTTCACATATTGAATGTTTCATTTATTACAACCATAAACAGAGAAAAGAAAGATAATAAAATTTAAAAAAGTCCTGGAAAAGCAGTGTGGCTTCCTTTAGTGAGTATTCTATATATTAGGTATATAATTCATTCTGATATTAATTAAAAATACTTTGCAAGTGTGAGAAAAACATTTTTAAAAGGAAGCAAAGTAAAATTTGGCCTGATAGTCTGTTAATGAATTCAGACTATAAAGGAAGCAATTTGAGGGTAAACATTTTGCTGGATATGATAAAATCTGCTTATGATTGTTCTGGTTATGTGCTCATGGTTTGGAAGATTAAAAACGTTGCCAGAAGAATTGTTTTTCATCAGCTCAGGTAATTTTGTTAAGATTGTTGAGTAAGATCTTGGCAAAAGTGAATCCTATAATAAAAGCCGAGGATCCCATAAGGCCCAGTGTTTTTTTTTTTAAAGCTAAAATTTTATTTTATGTTAACAAAACAGTTTGTTTTTCAATGTTCTTCATAGTAATAACTGAGTGGAGCAGGAGAAATAAACTTTTTTCTGCATTAAGTAAACAGACAGAAGGAGAATATGGAAACTTATTTCCAGAAAGTAGAAGCTCTGAAATGTCATTTCCCTAGAAGTCATCTATATGTATCTGTGTGTGTGTGTGTGTGTGTGTGTGTGTGTATAAAATTGAGTTAAATAGGAGAACTGTATATAATTTATATGAATAAGCAAGTTACATCATTGATGCCACATTTAATTTGAGAACATCTCACTATAGAAAGGTTGTGATCCAGAGTTGCATATTTGCAATACTTGGTTCCCAGGGACCCCTGAAACGTCACTGGAAACCTCTGCAGCAGGCTCCAGTCTCTTGTCCAGTGTACAACTCAGGCCAGAGTCGTGGAGACTGAAAGACAGAGCTAAGAGAAACAGAAAGCAGAGTGCCAGGACTACCAATACAGGTACAACTAACAACGGCACTGTCCAGTCCAAGCCACTGATATTTATTGGTAATCCATTGGGATAAAGGCTAGCTATATGTAAGGGCAGGACTATGTGCAAGGATGTGCAGTTGTATAGTTTCTGTGGAAATTAAAGTAAGGCTCATAAGAGACGACAAAATATTCTCAAATTAGGAACAGAACGGGCAAAATATATAGTTGTAGTTAGAACACTGTCCTTCTAGTAAAAAAGGCTTTAATTGTGGGAATGGAATTTGGGTGTGCGTTACTCTGACCTTGGCATGTAGGCTCAGCTGGACTTGCTTCTCAAAACAAACCATTTGTGGATTAACTCTTCATAGCCTGCACTACTTTGGGCATAATCAGTATTGCGGTCTCCTGCGCTTGGTGTTCCAAGCCCATTTGAACCTAACCTACATGGATTTAGTTATTCCTGAAACATAGTCCCTAATTTTGCTGTCTTCTTTGTGACCATTGAGAGCTGGATAAACTTATATAAAATAAATTTGTAGCTATTATATGTTTATTTAGTAATGGAATTAAGAAACTTATAGACGCACAGCAACACGTTCTATCTTCTTTGCAAGCTACTGCAGAAGATAGTGATCAGAGTGTCAATGGAATATGGATGTATCATGTCAGTGACAAATTGTGATTTTTAAGATAACTCCAGAGGAGTATGCCGAAATATCCAAAATGTGTCTAGAATTCTTATTGTCACGAGTATTGTCTTAGTCCACTTTGGTGTTGCTATAACAAAATACCTGAGACTAAATTATTTATAAATAATGGAGTTTTGTTTTTAACCTATGGTTCTGAAAGCTGGAAATTTACCATTACATAGCCACCTCCAGTGAGGATGTTATGCTGTGTAATATCACGAAGGAAAAACGAAAGGGCAAGAAGGCACGTGTAAGAGGCAAAGCGGGAGGGGTGAGTTTCTTTATGACAACCTGTGTTCTGGAGATAGATCTGCTCCTGTGAAATGGCAGTAAGTCCTCTTCATGATCTAATAATTAATGAACACCTCTGGAAGTTTCCACCTCACAGTACCGTGATGGCAACCAGGTTTCACAAAGGGTTTTAGAGGGGGCAAACCATATTTAAATAAAATTGAGCTATTGAAATTAAGGGTCTTAAGAAAACGACAATAATAATAGTAATAATGAAATTATATATGTGTGTGTGTGTGTTCTTGAATACGTATATTCTTATTGAAAAAAAATATATATGCAGTTTTCCAGAAGCTACACTGATTTATTTTACAATTATTGTCATTGCTTTTGCTTCCCCAAATTAAAACTTTCAAAAACTCTCTTCCTAACTCCATAACCCCCATTGCAGGAAGTCTACAGTCATACATTCGTCTTATTCATCCTCATTTTACAGTTTCAAAAGTTAGGTTACCTGCCACTGGTTTAATTACAGTCAGTATAATGAACTAGTAACTACTGAGTTAGGGTAGCAAAAATAACATAAGACAAGGCTCTTGGAATAACATAGGATTTAATCTATGTTCTGGCCTCTTTCTTCATGTACTTTAAGGAGGAAGCAAGCGGTCATCACACTTGAAACAGTTTTTCAGAGCTCACTATTCTATGCCAGGCATTGAATTTGTGCTGTGGCAGCTCTGAACAAGACAAACCTAGTTCTCTGCTCACAGGCAGTACTGTGAAAAGATAAGAAAGCAGGTGATAAACACGTTGGGCACCTGTTCTGCTAATGAATTACTGCTGGGGGAACTGACAACAAAACGCGAGTGTGTAGTTATGTTTTGTAAAATAACCTTGAGGTAAGTGAGTAACTATAGACGTTTGGATTCATTGACACCATTTGAGAAAAAAATTTAAGACAGATACAGAAACTGGCATATTCAGGAAGAGAAGGTATATCAGTTTCCTATTGCTTATTAAAGACCTCTGTGTATTATCTTAGAATTCAAGATCAGAAATCCAACTTGTATCTGTCTGTGTTAAGGTCAAGGAATTAGTGAGCTGGACTCTGCGTGGAGGGTCTGGAACAGAGTTGTGTTCACGTCCTCCCATAGTTCTCGTACTGGGGCCACACCTCCGACCTCTGCTCCCATTCTCCCAGCTCACCATTTTCCTCTAACTTTGCCGCCTCTCTCTCTCACTTCTAGGGACTCTTTGTATTATTCTGGCTCAGTTGAATGCAATCCTGTTTTCTCACCCCGTCTCACAGTTCTTTATCACATCTGCAAAGTAACATTTTTCTGTGTAAAGTAACTATTCAGAAGTTCTGGGTATCGGGAGATGGAAGTCTTATGGGAGGGAGTCACCCTGTCTAACACAGTATACAATGAACAGGTAAAACATTTAAATTTGATAAATGTTGTGAACTGAATATGTGTATCATCCTAAAATTCATGGGTTGAGATGCTAATGTCCAACATGTTAATAGTAAGAATTGGAGCCTCTGAGAGGTAATTTAGGTCATGCATGTGACTGCAAGAAAGAGATTCATGCTTTTGTGAAAGAGATCCTCAAAAGCTCTCTTCTTCCTACCAGGTGAGCACTGAAGACCAGTCATACCCAATCTGAGGAAGGCCTCCAGTGACACCATCACCTTGGACTTCCAGCTTCCAAGAAAGTGAGAAATAATTTCTGTTGTTTCTCAGCCTCCCAGTCTATGATACTTTGTTATAGCAGTCTGACCTGATGTAGATAGTCGTTAATCCAGCAGTTAATTGAAATAAGTAAGTGTAGGGCTGGAGGCTATAGTCAGCACCAAAATAGAATAGTAACAAAAAAAAAGTGCATTTAAGTTGACTTGTGAGGAAATTCTCTTTAGACATTGTCGAGTTTGTATCTTAGCTCTGCTAACTGTAAATTGGAACCATTATTATTTTGGAAAAAAGGAAATGAAAAAATTTGGGGTGGGATAATGGGATATTAATTGCTGAAAGACTAGATAGAAGGTAGTATTCAATACATTTCAAATTTGTGTCAATTACAAGAATAAAGGGCTATATAACCCAGAGTTATTGGCCAAAATAGGATAAATTAAATTCTTACATGGGTTTTCTTTTTTTTATTTTCTATTTTTTTCCTCGTTGAGTTTATTGGTTTTTCAAATGTAAAGCTGATGCTGAGGTTACTCATTAGATTTTATAATGTACACTATATTATATATGTATACATTAGGGTTTTCCAGAGAAACAACCAATATTGACAGAAGGAGAGACAGATTTATTTAAGGAATTAGTTCATGCTATTATGTAGTTGTGGAAGTTGGCAAGTCTAAAATTCACAGTGCAGGCCAGAAAGCTGGAAATTCAGGTAAGAAATGAAGCTGTGGTCTTGAGTTGAGGCAGAAATTTTTCCTTTACAAACTTTAGTTTTTGTTGTTAAGACTTTCATCTGATTGAACAAGGCCTACGCATATGGTAGGGTGATCTACTTTAACTGATTGCAGATGTTAACTTACATCTGCAAATATCTTCCCCATACTATCTGCATTAGTGTTTGATCAGAGAGTTGGGTGCTTAGGATCTAGGCAAGTAGATACATAAAACTATCATCATAATGACCGAGACTGAGAAAAATACTCTTCCTTTTTTGGTTGTGGGAGAGGGATGTGTTTTAGCAGAACACCCTTGAAAATTATCAGTGATCTCCATTATTATAGCTTATATTTAAACTGACTGCAATTGAATATAATAACTGAAAGGATTTTAGAGTTGAAAATGGGAAAAATTTGAGATTGTGATATTTATCTTATCCATAATTTATTAGTAATAGTTACTCCTATACCTTCTTCATGGCATACACGTCAAACCATATAGGAGGACTTGGACATCAATCCCCATGATGATTAATTATTTTAGGAGCCTGGAATCACCTTGAATTAATCAGCCAGGTTATTTTAAAATATGATGTATAACATTAATTTTATTACATTACGACAACCATGGAGAAACTAGCTGATTTTCAAATGGATCACCTTGTCATGCTGACAAATAGAAACTGCATAAACGCAGTGGAAATGTTGACTTAGAGCACTTTAGATATTAATTTTAATAAAATTAGTTTCAATATAAATACAAGTAGACAAACTAAAAAACTTGAAAGGATCAAGAGTTTATAGTAATTAAAAGAGTTTTAGAGTTTAATGGAGAAAGATTTTTACTAACTCCCTTTAAAACTGTTTTAGCTTTCAAAAATAATCACTGAAATTGTTTCACAGACATACCTTTTCCAGCACTATCTGGTACTGTCTTGCAGGAATGCTGGTCAACAGAATCTAGACTTCTGTACAGAGCCATTGTTGTATACTTCACATGCATGCTGTAGAGGATATTGGTGACAGAAAACATTTTATTTCAAGGTAGTTAGGGTGACTTTGGATTCCATATAGTTAAGTTTCTCCAGAGAAGCGGACTGAATAGAAAGTGTTTGTGTGTGATGTGTGTGTGTATGCATGCTTGTGTTTGTGTGTACATGTGCATGTGTGTGTATGGGCTCATTCATTCGGCTGTGGAAGAGAGACTTAGCAAGTCTGAAATCTTCAGGGTAGTCTGGTAGCTGGAGATCCAGCAAAGAGTGTCATTTTTCAATCTCAAATATAGTCTATAGGCAGAATTTCTTCCTACTTAAAAGGAATTGATTTGTTTTATTAAAACTTTCAACTAATTAGAAGTGGCCCTTTCACATCGTGGAGGACATTCTGTTTTAATCAAAGTCCATCCAGAAAACATCCTCACAGAAAAATCCAGAATAGTGTTTGACAAGGCATCTTGGTTCTGTGGCCCTGACAAGTTTACATATAAAATTGACCATCGGAGACTTCACTGTGGGTTGGAATAACTTGTGCAATGAAAATACAAGCAGTAATAGAAGAGGTGAGAGAATAAACATAGAGTTGTTCTGGGTTGGATAGACATGTTTTATTTCTTAAGAGCATTTCAGATCTCTTAAGTGTTACTACGGTTCTAATAACTACAACGAAGATACTATGTGAAAGAAAATGATGGTGGAACAGGAGGAAAGCCCGTCAGCCTAGGAGGGGATGAAAGGTGATTCTTTTTATCTGGTAAAACAGTCCTAATTCCTTTCCTTCCTAGTGGGTGCTCTCATGCCCTCTTCTGTACCTATAAGTGAAGCTTTTGTACTGCATGTGACGCTTTGCCTGAGGCTTCTCTGCACCCCTTGGTGTGCCTGACTTCATAGGTGTGGGGTAGGTGGGGTAGGGGTTCAATAGAGAGATGTTGCCAGCACAGTGTAGTTGCAGTTTGGTGGCAGTTTGCTATAGCAGGCTGGTGGAACTCACCCTCTGGGACATCTCTCTGCATTTTATTTAGTCTTGTTGACCACCTTTCTCTATTTTCCACTGTGGCATAAACTTGGTAACAGTAAGAGATTATGATGTTTGTTTGTTTGTTAACCTGTAATAAAAACTACAGTGGTAAAGCATGTTAATTTCAACTGGCAAAGACAAGAACTGCTCATACATCTGCTGTTAGTCTCCCAGAGGTTCAACCTCCTTTCTCTCTCAGTCAAAGAGGTACAATAGGATTCGATTTAGAATGACTCCAGGAATGTGTTCTTTCTGAACTGCTGTACCTTTAGGGGCTAAAGAACCTCCATGGAGTGCTTCCACCTCCTTCACCAATGCACGTCCTGTCTCTTGCCAGACTAGTGCCCACTGCTTACCCAGGTGAAAGCAGAAATAGAAAACTTTTCAGGTTATTATTATTTACCTTCAATATTGAAGGAATATTTCCACAAAGAGGAATTAAGCCATTAATATCAATTTACATATTATGTATCTTAGACACTGAGCATGGAATTAGATATCACAATTAGAAGGCCACTGGCATTGAAGGCCTTTACAGATCCCCCCAATCTGAGATGATTTAGTTATACTGGACCGAGACATGGATTAAATGATGTGTTACAAAATTTCTAGTTGTGCTTCTCCAATACTTTCTTATGAGACCTTAGGAATAAACAAAGGATATACATAATAAACACATATTTTGTTATTATGCAAAACTGATTACTCAACTAAATTTCTTAATAAAAAGTAATTAATTTAATTAATGGGTTCTTATTTATCTAATATGGCAAAACAGTCTTGTTTAATGAATTTATATTCTATTCCCTAAAACAATTGCATCTTTAATTTCCCTTTTATCTTGACAGATTCTATAAATGAGTACACTTTAATATAAATAAAGGGACAGGAAAAATATTAACATACTCACCATTTATATTCTCAATTATTTCGCTGTAGCTTTGCTCTCTTCCTGCCTGTGGTACACTCACCCTTTTATTAACTTTCACTAAATTTATTGTACTGGGGATTGAACCCAGTACTCTAGTGTATGCTGGGCATATGCTGTACCACTGAGTCACATCACCAGCCCTTTTTATTTTATTTTGAGACAGGGTCTCATAAATTAGGTTGCCCAAACTGACCTCTAACTTGTGATCCTTCTGCCTCAGCATCCAAAGTAGTGGGATTATGGGCAGGTACAACCATGCATGAGAACTCTCAGGTATGATTTCAGAGTTAGTATTAAGTTTTTTTCTAACCAACCTTTTATGTTACTAAATAGCTTCCATTCACAAATTAGTTGTGTGTATGAATGTGTGTCTGTCTATGCTTTTGACTTTGAGGTGGCTATTGCATGTTGAGTCTCCCCTGAGAAGCCCACTGTGAAACAAAATTGGGTGTCCTGGAGCTTATGAAGAAGGCCCATTAGTGCCCTGCAGAAAGGAAGGGGAAGAAACAGAATTGTCCTAGGAAAACTGATAAGAAAACTGAAGATGGGATGGCTTCGGTCAGAAACAAGTATATTGACCTTTAAACTCTCTTGGACAACTGAATGATGCTGTGCTATGAAGAATGCAGGCAAGACAGTATTTTTTTCAGGCAAGTGAAATTTCCAGTGAGGGCTTACAGCTGAATGGTATCAGCTAGCAGTAGAAAAATACTCAGACAGGGAACTAATGACTAGAATATAAAGAACGCAAAAAATTAGACCCCTCAAAATTAAAACACCCAATCAAAAAATGGGTAACTGAGATGAATAGACACTTCACAGCAGTACAAATGGCAGTTAAGTGCATGAAAAAAAATGTTCAACATCTATGACTATTACAGAAATGCAACTTACACAACACTGAGATTCTACTCTTTTCAGCAGGAATGGCTATCGTCAAGAAATCAAATAGTAACATGCTGGCAAGGCTGCAGGTTAAAAATAACCCTTATGCATTTTTGGTGGGAATATAAACTAGTATAATCCCCATTGATATCAGTAGGAAGATTCCTCAAAAAGTAAAACTAGAAATTCCATTTGATCAAGATGTTCACCCTCTAGACATCTCCCTGAAAGAATTAACGTCATCATGTTACACAGATACATGGGCAGTCGTGGTTATTATGGCACAATTCATATTAGCTAAATCTTAGAAGCAGCCCATATCCATTCATTCATCACTAACAATGAATGGATAAAAAACTGTAGTATTTATACACAGTGGAGTAGCATTCTGTCACTAAGAATAAACTTGAGTCATTTGTGTGAAAATGGAGTCGCCTTGAGATCATAATGTTAAGTGAAATAAATGAGAAATGCAAGCTTAAATATCACATGGTTTTGTTTAAGCAGCCCAGAATATAAAGAGGAAAATAAAAGACTACAGGAAGTAGGGAGCAGATATTTTTCAAATGGGAGGGAGATCAAGAGGAGGGAGAGGAAAGAAAGGGGAGTGAGAGGGAATATAAAAATAATTGAAATGTGTTATGCACATGTACCAACTCCACACGAGAAATGTAATATACTGTGAACATGCATTGATTAAAAAAACTGAAAAGTCTCCCTATTGTTTTGAGTGTACGTATTTATCTCATATTTATAATGTGTGTAAAACACTCTGAATACTCGGTGCCTTTCCAATGCTTTGCTGAGAGTAGACACTTCTTTATCTTTTAATTTTCAGATACCATATTTAGATACTATTATAGGACATCTGAACATACTAAAAAGTCTAAATCCAATTTATTAAACAACCAGGAAAAAGAGACGAAACAGGATGCATAATCTTTACTCCTCATGTAATTTTACTCAACTTCCTAGATTTTGCACATGATTTCCTTTCTAAATGATCCAAATAAAAAGTTAAATAACTGAGTTAGTATCAAATATTTTTCATATACTCCAGTAGGTTTTATGCTTAATCTACAATATTTAACATTTTTAAATAGCAAACATTTAAAATGTGATTATTTGTAACAATATAATAGCACATTAACACTCGTGAGAAATTTTCCATAAGTAAAATAATAAACATAACATTTTTATCAGTTCAAAAAAATAACTTGTTAAAGTGTGTTTGTTTTTATCTTTTGTCCATGTTTTCTTTGCCTTATGATCTTGAAAAGTTGGGCACTGCAATGACATTTATGGACTACCCATGAGAAAAGCGGTTACCTTCCTAGGAAGGACAGAGATTCCTTCTGGGGAAGGGGCCTCTGTGCTATTTTCCTTCTTGATAATGTTAGTATGTGGGGATTCCCTTTATACTTTGCTGTTAAGCAGTTTGCAGCTTCACTAGAACTTGCCATATCTGACGCTTTTGCCTTCCTTGGTGGACAGGAAGATCTCTGAGGTTGCTTCAAAAAATTAGGTGTAGCTATATTATTATTGTTATTATCATTATTATTACTCTGACAAAGTTTTTGTGGGCAGAATAGGCCTTTGAGAACAGCTCAGAGTTTACCAACTCTCATTCACTTTGCTTACTGACCTCGGAGTCCATGTGTTGACAACATCTCACAGTAAAACCACCCTGGATCTCTAAGTCACTTTTTACAGTGGAGCCTCTGGACAATGGACTTTACATTTCTTTACAGAAAGAATCTCTCTGTAGTAAGCCACCAAGATTTCAGAGTTTTCTGACTAGAAAACAGTGTTGTCATTTTGTCTAATTAAATATGTTGTACATTTTTCTGTATGTATTATAATTTATTATATGCGTATATAATTATGTGTGAAGTAATTAAAAATTGAAAGAATGGGAAACAAAAAGTGGAGGGAAAATGTAGAAAGTCTTGGTAACTGTAAATTTCCTGAAATTGCCTATTTTATCTTTCTGTACCCCTCAGTTTAATGCTTACCAGCTCATAGGTCCGCTTCCCTTAGTCTCATAGTGAATAGCTGGTGTGATAGGAAGACCACAGGCTTATTCAGTGGCCACCTTACTACCAAAAGCCATTTTCATCAAAGAAATAATGGATGAGGCTATCATAATTTTTACGTGATAATGTTAGAAAACATTCTGACCCTTTCCTACTTCTGTGACTACGTGCAGGTCACTTCGTGATGCAAGGTGCAAAGTGGACTTGAGAGCAGCCCCCTTCATCCCTTGGCCTTTCCAGTTTTAAGATCTGTAAATGTTCAGTAAGATTGTTATAGACCAGAACTCTACAATGGAAAGGTCTCTTCTGACCAATTTCAACTTTGGCTAACAGAGTTTTCACGTGATTAATTAGCAAATATTTATTCAGTCCTCATTCCTGGGTCATATTCTGTTAGGTAAAGCAGTTACTGACATAGCTTCTACTGCCCATGAGTTGAATGTACAGGTAGAGATACATCTAAATAAGATAGTAACATGCTATAGACAATATGATTAGAGAGAAAACAGTGACATGGACAAGAGACATCATGTAATACTATTACAGTGGACTAATGTTAGATTTCCCTCTCCTTAAGATGGCTGTTACTCCCCTTCCCATAATTCCCTGCTTCTCACCTAAAAAGATGGCTTCTCCCACCTACCAAAGGATAGCCTTCTTCCCATGATGCCTCTTCTCCTGACAAAAAGTAGATACTTGCTACCTCGGAGTACCCAGTGATGTCACAAGCCCCTTCGAGTGATGTCAGAGGCTCCTCCAATCCCTTAATACTACTTCACTTAACTCCACCCCATCTCCTATAAACCCCACCCCAGGCCTATGAAAGAAGCTCCCTGTTCTGCCATATTGCTCTCTCTCCTTTGATCAGAGACGGACCAGTAGATTGTCCCTACAATAAAGGCTTGTAGTAGTTCTGCTCTGGTCTTGGTTTTTGACTTTTTTACCTGGGAACTAAGTCTTCTTGGATAAAAATCAAGTAAGCTTTGTGAAAGGAATGGAAGGAGATTCCAATTATAAAATAATCATTAATATCACATAAGCACTGCTAGAAATAGTTTCCTCTGGATGAAGCCATCCTACCAAATGTCTTTTATAGCCCCAATCTGGGAAAAAATAGCTGTTTCCCATACTTTATAAACTCATACTGGCCTTGACCTACAAATATTAGGCACAGTTGTTACAGCTACTATACTCATTGATTTGTGTTGTAACTATTATTCTTTGTTTCCCTTACTCTACATATTGTCATTTTAAAATAGGAACTGATTTTATTTATTGCTACATTTTTAAGAGTTTACTATATATTATCACCTATATTTTTCCATGTACTAATCTAAGTCTGGAGAATTTTACATTAAATGTGTAAATTCATCAGATCTTAACTGTTTACTTCAAGGTGAACTGCATGTATAGTTAGATCTAGAATATCTGAATGTCAACAGCAATACTTAAATTATTGTAAAGCAAATTTTACCCATTGAAATAGGTTATATGTAAAGTATCCCCCCAAAGCCTCATGTTCTCATTGGTAGGGCTTCTGGAAAGTGATTAGATCATGGAGCTTATAGCTACGTGCCAGTAGAAGTAGTCTGATTGGAAGAGCCTTCTATGGCCTGGAGGGCTTATCTCCCTGTCGTCGTCCTCCTCCCTTCAGTCTCTCTGCTCTCTGACCACCATGCCACGTACCTCTGCCATGCCTTCCTGCCTGGGAGTCAGCCATCTAAGGTCTGAAACGTCTACAAACTGCCAGCCAAAATCAACCTTCCTCCTTTAATACAAAAGTGGCTAAGACACTCCTATTTCCAATCAAATGAATTTATATCATCAAGAGTTTGCTGTCATAATGCACGTGATTATAGATAATGTTTCACTTAATATTTCTTGTGTTTAGTAGTAAAAGAGAAATATAGTACTCAATGAATGCCCACTCCTATGGCAGTTTCATTTTTGTTTTTTTGTTTTTTGTTTTTTTTTTGTTTGTTTTTTTTGAGACAGGGTCTCACTATATAGTTGAGTCTAACCTGGAACTCACTATGTAGCCCAGGCTGGTCTCGAACTCACAGCGATCCTCCTGCCTCAGTCTCCCGAGTGCTAGGATTACAGGTGTGTGTCGCCATGCCCAGCCTCTATGGCAGTTTTTGTTAGAAGACAAATGAATTTGTATTATAAATGGAGAAATATACAAATAAATAGAATAACACACTATTCAGGTTCACATCAGAACACAGAAAAGAGAAGATTGAGGCATAACAAAGAGCAAACCCATGGAATGTGTTGAATGAATAAAATTAAAATTACCATATTTCCTTGTAAAAAAAGAGAAAGCTAAAACTTTATCTAGTTTATCTGTATTTTGCACAATTCAGTTAAACAACTTCTTACCTACAAAATCCAGCTGCTTTCATCACTTGCAAAGTATTTAATTAAAATATCCTCTTACTATTCAGATTATTTCAAGAAATGAGAGAAATTGGTTAAACTTCCAATCTCTGTAAATATTAACACTTAATGGGTTCAAAGCCTCTCTAGTCTTGAAGTCTTCCTTACATAAATATCAGTGCTGTTTTACATACAACTTTAAGAAATAAATTTTTTTTCCCTCTGTTAAGCATGGTAGTAGCATTTTAGGATAATGTGTTCTAGCTTCTGTTTTTGTAACAATTCCTGAAACAGATATTTTGAAGCATAGTATCAAGTATGAATTGTGCTGGCCCAAAGGTTGTGAAAACCAGAAACTGTGAAATAAGTTCAAGCACAACCCTTCATAGCTGGCAGATGTACAACTGTAATTTTGGGTGGTTTGGTCGGCACTTTCAACAGATATTTTGAAAACTTTATATATATAAACATTCTTGTACTTAGCTGTTGTATTGAAAAGTAACTTTATTTTTCCATCCATTATGCATATCTACATTTGTGGAAATAAAGACCACTCATTGAATACATTTGCTAGTTTCACTGCCAATTGAAATGCATGAATAATTGATACAGACTGGATCTACTATCTTTCATTGCAAATCCCTTTACATATTATACCAGGAATATGGCTTATGAAATGAAGTGGGTATGAACCACTTTTCAAAAATTCAGTCCTACTATCCATTATTTCAAATACTTCCACTTCATCTATATTTCTTCAAAAGTTTAATTCACCATAGAAATAAGCTTAAAAGAAGCAAATATCTATCCAAACTATTACTACTCTATGCTTCTGCTACTCTTCTGGTGTTCTGTTTAGAAATAAAAATGCATAGCAAATCTATAGGGTCAACAAATGTCATAATTAAAACTGTGGAGAAATCCCATTGGGATCCCTTTCATTCAATGAAACATTTTTTACTGAAACCCCTAGGATGGCCTTAGAAATCACTCAGTGTAACTGTAACAAGTAAGTTTTGGGGAAAAGGACTTTATGATTTCTTATTTGAAGAGCACTGTAAGAATTCACTTCAACCTACACTACTTTTATAATTCCTCAAATTTTTGGTGTGATTTGTACACCCTTTCACACATAAGGTTGTATCTATTTTGTACAAAAGAAGTTAGAAGTATGCAGATTCTGGTGTTGAGCCTTGTGCATGTGTATTTACTAGAAGTTCCCCTGTTCAAACATCAACAGTGCCTTTAGCGGAGTCTGTACTTTGCTTTTTCTGAATGGCCACCTGAGGTAGCTTCCATGTGGTGGCCTTGGTTCTGGATTTCCTTTCGGTTGACCCCAAAGTCTGGGGAAAAGAGAAGTGGTTTCCTCCTTTTGCTAATCTTTGAATTCCTTCAGAAACGCTTGCAGCTCTTCCTTCTTTTCCATCATCTGTGAGAACAATTCCTGACATTAAATTCTGTTTTAAATACTTGTATTATAGATGAGCTGGTAGAAATAGTATAGGCAGTCAGGGTTAAGTCCTCAAGAGGGCCAGGACGAAGGTGAAACACACCACAGCTGCATGTCAGCTAAAAACCAGGCCTGAAGATGGAGACAGGATGACCAGACCCACATACTTCTTCAAAGAACTGGGCTTTGTAAAGTATAGTTAGCACCCTGAAAGTAAACAGAGACCTCTGGACCTGCTTCCTCCTAGGAGAATCCTTGTTCTTTCCACCTAAACTTATTATGTAACGTGCTTCACAATTGGACCACCATTACCTAAGTGGCTATATTTGTAATCTTATTGGATATTCATGGCTATGGCCTATGTTTCACCCACATGGGTTTTATCCTATAAAACTTTTCTGTAAGGTGGGGACCTGGGGCTACCTACTCGGGACCACCCCCCTCCTGCCCCTCTGGAGCTTTCCTATCAATATCTTCCTACTTTAAGCCTCCATTGTTCCTAGGACTCATTCTTCGATTTTTTAGAGAACAAGAACTCGGCATATCATACAGTTAACCTGTTGGGAGATATATTTCATATTTTTCCACAACACTTGAAATAGTTTTTATTTTCCTTGCTGATATACCTCTATATATTCCCAGTTTTTCCTCTGGAAAGAGATTAATATATCAACCTTATAGGGCTATCATGAGGATTACCATAATAAAAACTGAATAATAAAATCAGACTAACCGTGGGAGAAGGGTACCCATAATGGAATTAGGGAAGGTTGGTAAATGGAAAATAACATTTATTCAATGTTTTCTTTGTCCTGACCATTCTAACCCACCAAAGTAATTTTATTTTTAAAATAAGGAACATTAGGTATATAGATATTAAGCAGAACACAGTTAATTTTATGGAAATCAAAATACATTCAAATTCTAAAATTTTCTTTGTCTTGTTTTATTTTCTGTCTGCCATGATGTCCATTTCTGGAAAACTTTCAGTTACAAGCAACCTAGTAAATAATGTGGAATTTGGCAGGTCCTGTTTTCAGAGATGGGATCTGCAGTCATGGACAGAATGTACAACAACATTTCTCAAGCAGCTCTCTCACTTTGTTTACATGTTAAAAAAACCTCTTTTCATTTAAAACACAAACACAATTTTTAGAGATGATTAATTTTATAAAGTGTTTCAGGGATTTAATCCTGCTCTGGTACTCAGGTCTTGAAAACCTCTCAATTCATATCTAATCTGTATTTCTATGTTTTAGCCCTTTGGCAAGATGATCAAGTAATGAATCAGGAATGTTTTGCTTCTAATTGCCCATATTTTCTATGAAAATGCCACCTTAAATTACCATCTGCTTCTCTTTTTACTGTAGGATATTTTATCCATAGGGTTTGATAACCTGCATTTTTTAATCATCAAAAACAAATCAGGCACCAGTGTTCAGAAATTATTTATGAGAAATACAACTCTGACTTGAACAATAAAAAGATACTTTAAATTAAATATGCCTACTGTGGAAGTTAGACACTGCAGCAGGTGCAGATTCCCTCCTCAGGCTTTAGATTTGTAGACTTTAGAAAAACTTGACTAATTTTCTGTATGATAAAAATAAGAGTCTTTGAAATTTGGTAAAGGCATTCCTTGTGTTTTTGGCAGTTGTACAGGACAAATAACGTAGTTTATATAAGGAAAATAACATGGAAAAACGATTTAATAGCATAGCAGGATACATGAAGAGAACTTCAAAAGCTCTTCACAGCTGTGGAGGGTGAGCTCATATTTTGTGGAATGTAGTAGAGAAGACAGGTGAGCACAGACCTCATATTTCCCACTTGTGAGATACCTGGGAGGTCTACAGACTGTGGTGAGAAGTGGTGCTTTAAAGAGGGGAAACTAGACACACAGGAGAGAAGCAATATTGATAAAATAAAACAATCTCAAGGAATGTGGACATCACCTTCAAGAATTTTGTTCAAGTTCACTTAATTGACTTTTGCTTTGTTACCCAGTAAGATATTTTGTTTTGCATTCATTGGCCCAGGGCTATACCACCCTGGATTGGGATCTTAGATTTTAGAGACTGAACAAAGCCTAGTCCAACGTTGGGTTGTGAGGAGGGAAAAGACCACCTGGGAGAGTTGTTCATGGAATCATTTAACTCCATAGTTACTGATGCAGTAAGAAAACTGGGCAAAAGAGATGGATGCTAAAGTTAAAAATTAAGAAAAAAGTAAAATACGTTGTTTAGATAGAGAAAGTTGTGAAACGAGTTTATTACCTTTGACGACTGCTCTTGCATTTCCTTCAAGTATCATTTGATACTTATATTGTGGGTTACTATTTGACTGGGAAATTAATAAGCAACACTGGTATCTACACTAAACACAAAACTGGCCTAAGTAGTTCGCATGGCTGTCTCATTTAATTTTAAAATAACTTTATGAAAAATGTTTTGCAATTATCTGTGTTTTGCACATTGGGAAACATGAATGCTAAATATATTAGGATACTAAAAAGAGCTCAAACAGCATTGGAAAAGAAAAACTAAGGAGAAAACTGATAAATAAGATATCCTTTGAAACATTGTCAGGATTTAGAAATTTTTAGGAGCCTGATGGGTTTGAAACATTTCAAAAGCTAAATTTTAGGTAGTAGGATTAAGTTACTGTGTTACAGTAGAGAAAAAATGGCAAAATGTGCTTCCAAAAACATTTAACATCACCTGAAGAAATGAGAAGGATTTCTAAGCATAAAGAGATAAAGACCCTACGATTTATGCCATCCCACAGTTCATCTGAAATTCCTCCCACAATTTCAACGTTTCCTGCACTGACTATGAATGAGTGTAGCTATGGAAATACATAGTTTGTCTGTGACATTAATCAGGTATGATCTCTCAAAGTATCATAAATTTCAGTGATCAGTGCCAGAATTCACTTTGATGGCTTGAGGACTATACCCATGGATCAGGCTGATGGAGACAAATAAGAAGCTAAATAGGGATGTGGTAGTCTGTTAGGGGTGGGAGCAATTTGTTAGCTTTTCAGATATGTCACTTGTAAAAGCATTCTGGGTAATTTGAAATTCTGCATGTGCTCCATCTATGCTTTTTATGATTGAAAATGATATTTTTGTATCATCCCTTTTAGATTTTATTTACTCTGGTTTGAAACCAACATATTATCATTTAAATAATTATTATTCAAAGCATATGCTATTTCTGCCTGAGTTTCAAATGAATTAGAATTAAAAGCAATACAAAATCTATATTACCCATTCATTTTGTGTTTATATTTTTATTGTTGAAAACTTTCTGTAAAAATAATTTTCTGACAATGTGATACTATTGATAACTGAAATATTAAAATTTAATAGTATGAACAAAATATATTTTACTTTCATTATCATAGTATTCAATTTTCCTTTCATATATCTCAATACAAATTTTAAAATCTATTTCTTGAAAACCAACATAATGTAGTGTGGGTTATTGTTAGATTTAGATCCCAACTGTGCCCCAAAATTCTAGAGTGTGTGGAAGGGAACTGGAACATGGAGGAATTTTACTCAGTAGGGTTATCCATCCATGAAGTCATTAGTAGAATGTTGTTAGAAGGTGGGGCCTGGTTACAGGTATGTCACTGAGGTTTCACCTGAAAAGGAGTATTCCCCCCTCTACTTTCTGGATGCCGTGGTACAGTACCTTTTCTTTGGCCACGTCCCTCTGCCATTCTCTCTCTCTCTCTCTGTCTCTCTCTCTTTTGTTTATTTCTCTCCTTTTTTTTTTTTTTGAGAAAAATTACTTCAGGCTGTCCTTGAGCACACTTTGTAGGCCAGGCCATTGTCAAACTCATGGCAATGCTCCTGTCTGAGCCTCCCAAGTGTTGGTATTACAGATGTGCGCCATTATGCCTAGCTTGCCATCCTGATACTATATTGGAACTAGCCAAGAATAGACTGAAACTTTAAAGCCAAAATTAAACTCTCTTCCTGTTATGGCTTGTGTTTAGAGGTCCTTCCAAAGACTTGTGTGATCATAGGTGGGGCTTTTCAGAGGTGGCTGGTTCTAAAATGTGATAATGCAGGAATTAAGCTAGGATTAAGGATTTATGATGCTAAATTAGTCCACTGGTTGGTTTGGTGTAGTTCTGGGTGTGAATAATGGGAAGGACCACCCTGGGTATGAGTGCTACCTGCTCTAAGGATGTGTATCCTGGATAGAATATAAGGGGACAGGAAGAGAGCCGCTGTTGTTGATTATCACTTGCTGCTTTGCTGCCTTCTGCCTGCCATGAACTGTTTCTTCTCTATGATGCCCCTTTGCCATGCCAAGCTGCCTTGCAGCCAGCCAATTATGGACTGAAACCTCTAAAAGGTGTGAGTTATAATAAGCCTTTCCTCCTTTAACTTTGGGGGTTGGGTATTTTGTCTCAGCAATGAAAAAAAGTAAGACACTTTCTTTAAATTGTGGGTGTTGGGATTTTTTTCCAGGAACTAGAGAGTAATGAAAACAATTATGTATTAAGTTACTTACGATGTTCAGTATTGCTGAGGGTATTATTACCAGTTTCATATGATCAGGTTCATTTGCTTGCCACTAACCAAGTCAAAGGAGACCAGTTATTCTGGTAAAAAAGACAAAAAAAACAAGACAAAGAATGTATTCAAATCTAGCTGTGAGGTGATGGAGCAGCCCATTTGCCTCATATTACCATTGTACCATGTACAGATGTGAGTAAAGGTGTTTTATTATAGGGAACAGAGGGGAGAAGGGAACACAGAGATGGTGAAGATTTTCATACTTGCTTTATCACTTTTAGCCACCTTCAACTCATTGCCTCCTTTCTTGTGGAAAGGAAACTGATCTTGTGTCCTCGGGGCTAGCATCTGCATATTCTATCCATTCACTTGGGCCAGGAGAAGTAAGGGTAGCCATTTGTGCCTTAGGCCTGAGGAAGTTTTGAGAAACCACTTGTCATTAAAGGGAAAAAAAAATCAAATTTTAAAGTTCCACGTGCAGTGCCAGTTGCAGTCTGTCAGTATTTGTGAAAATAGGAGCTGCTCTGTATGTCTACATTAACACACAAAATTAGAGCTATTCCCAGTTGTGAGTATCCAGAAGAAGGCAGAGCAGGAAGCTGTCACCCTTCAGCCTCAGAATGGAGGTGGCAGTTCTCCAGCAATATCTTTGGAGCTGCTTTAATCCTAGCTACCTCTAGGAAGCTCCACGTTCGTATCTTAGCCAGCTTCACTGAGATGAGTGATTCCCTAGCAAAGTCTCCACTCTCTCACCTTATGTAGATACAGAGTAGAAGTTCACCATTGAATTCTTTCAATATTCACATCTGTTATCTATCTGTTCATGTGTCTTGCTGGCTCTACCTCAATGAATTGTTATCACTTTTTCCCTTTTATGTTATAGAAATCATGCAATTGATGGTCAGTATTGAAAATTAATTATATAGGAAACCTTATCGGGAAATTGGGAATGTGGTTGTTTCTAAAATGTAGAGAAGTCATAAAGCAGGGTGGAAATAGTTAACTTGAAATTAATTCCCGACAGTCTGTCCACATTTTACCTGAGGGTCTTTTGACACTTTCTCAAATTTAAAATTCTGAAGATCACAATAACAACTAATCATACTTTTAACATGGCATAAATAGCCCTCATATTACCAGTTAAATGCTACCTTCTCTAGAACAAGACAAGGCACAAAGTCCTTTATGTCACCATATACATCCCTAAATCATAGTCATTTCTTCCCTAGATCTGTAAACCTCTCTTTTATATCCTATGACTTTTATATCTTAAAGCCAAAGTAGAAAGTTAAATTTATAAACATAATATAAGTAGAGGAGAACCTTTTATTTCATAATTATTCAGGAGGAGCTATACCTGCCTGAAGAGATTTCTAGAATTGAAACTCAGGAACTTTGTGCTTGACCATATGGGTCATTTTCTTCAAAGAGATGACTGTATTTGCCTGTGGGAATAAAAATGAACCAGTTACAGACAGACATTCTTCATTTCACAGATGAGTTCCATTTCTGTTATGAAGTCATTAAATGCACTGGTCACTAAATGAAGAATTTTATATTGTATGTACATTACCATATTCAAAACAAAGAAATGGTCAAAGGAACCTCTTAGTGACTTTGCTTTTGCTTATATAACCCTTACGTGCAGTACTGTAATGTATAACAGAATATAAAATTGTAGTGCCACTGTATAGTACAATTAGCAAAAATCACAGCTGTATTAATAAGGTATATTTTACAAAAGATTGATGCTCTATAAACAATATGCACAGAATTACAAAAAGGACAGGTCCAAGTAACAGGTTAAGTCCAAACAGTGGTTAAACAGGCAGGTCATTAAACAAGTAATACCTGTATTTCGTAGCCCGAAGGCAGCCATTTTGCCATTAGAGCTTTTTATCAAATATTTCTGGTCCACCTGAGGAAGTGATAGGGTTGCATTTCTCCCATGCTTTTGTGACTACATGTTTTGTTTTAAACAAGGCAATGTGAACAGAGATATGCATCCCATGTCTATTTGTGAACTCTAAAAATCCACACAATATTCCCAAAGCTCTCTCTCCCATGGTTGCTAACACTGCTACAAAGAGCAGCTGCTCCATGAACCTGGGCCTTAGAATGAAGATAGTAAGTAACAGAAGCCCAACTTCAGCTCTAACGGCCACAGGATATATGGAAAAACATGGAGACTTTTACTTTGCTATGCAGTTGTAATTTTGGAGTTATTTAGTGCTGCAATTTAATGTATCCCACACTGACAAACTAAATTTTGAAGTTCAAGTCCTGTAAATACTTGAGAAGTAAAAGTTACACAATGATCTTGACATTTATTGCAACTGAGAAAAGAGGTGAGCTCACTTAGTATGTTTTTAATTGTATCAGGGTTTATCATGTGTAATGATTTTTCATAGTTTCAGTAAATTACAAATTGTGGATGGTAAAGGGCTGGTAAATAACCACAGTAATGGGTTGTGAATGTAATATTTGAAAGAGCTTGATCAGCCATTTTCTGTAAGACACATGCCTGGCATTGGTCCATGTGCTTTTGGACAAAGAAAAGAAATCCTGTATCTTCCTTATGTGAAAGTTATCCAATTGAAAAAACTGAGTGTCAACTCTTTATCAAAACACTACATCTTGGAAAGTTTATACTACTGCAGAAAATTCAGTATTCTTGATTCTATAAAAATATCAGTGTGTGGAACTAAGATTAAGGTACTTTCTTGCCTGGGAGAAGTATATTGTAGTGAAATAAACAAGCTGACAAATTAAAAAGATCAATCTCAGTTCTTAAGAGCTATATTCCCTGCTTTTCCCCTAACATTTCAATTTCATTGCAGCTTATACAGAGTAGTGTATAAAAATAACCTTATCAATTCATTATGAGATTTAATCAGTCTTTCATATACAGTAGTTGCTCAATATACAGAGAAAAAATGTATACATGCTTCAGGAAAAGAAAAATAGTTTGATATTTTCAACAAATGGTGTTACCTTCTTTCTGGGACCCTAGAGGCTATTGCAGAAAACCCACTACACTACTGCCTCTGAGAGAAGAAATTGAGAATGGATGTGCAGCAATCTTAATAACCAAGGTCACCCAAGCAGCAGCTAGCCATACTAGAAGTAAATGTTTAGAAGCTGTTGTCAATGTGTAGAAGCTGAAAGACACCACTTTGAGTGTATCTTGTCATTGTAGAGCCCAAAGGGAACTTGTATTTGCGAGGCAGGCAGTAGAACCACGGAGCGAAATCCCCGGCCCCTGGGAACTTGTATTAATCTCATGGTACCTCAACAAATTTAGTATTAAAATATTTATACAATTTTCCCTTGAAGTGTGTATACAGTTGTTGATGGGCTCTGTATATGTGGAGTTTTAAATATTCATCTTTATTAGTTTTACCCTAAATATGCCCATCAGGTGTTTTAAATTAGTAATTTCTTAATAGTTACTGAAAAGTAAATAATAAGTGCATCAGCCCTCTCTTCACTTTATTGCTAATGCCTAGGTAAAGGTGATGGGATGGGGATGTTTCCCACATGAGTAGCTAGAAAGTGAATAGGTAAGGAATGGTGAAAAGGATTTTGCTCTTCTTGTAAGGGAAAAGATGATTGTCATCTCCTCTGCTCTAAAATGGGTCTTGAAATATTATGGGCCTCAGTCTTAATTTCCATTTAATGTTACCGTTGATGGAATATGATATAATTTTGGAATAAAAGGATGACTGACTTTCCCAGTGTTTCCCAATAATAAATAGAAAGCCTTCACAAACCCAACTCCAATGTTGAAATGTTTTCTTTTTTGCAGTACTGTCAACTCAGCTGTTTGGCAAGGTTAAAAAAGCTAAAAATAAATTTCCACCCAGGAATGATGGCTCATGCCTATAATCCCAGCACTAGGGAGGCTTGAGGCAGGAGGAGCACCAGTGTTTGAGGCCAATCTGGGCGACATAGTGAGTTCAAGGCCAGTCTGAACTACAAAGCAAGACCTTGGAAATGGAAGAAGAGGAAACATAGCACGTCAAATGTTCACAGTTTTCACACTACATTTGCTTTGTTAAACATGGCATGTGTATATTAGCAAACATATACAAATGCAGGCTCATTTTTAGTTTTTTTGCAAACATGCATCATTGGTGCTTTTTTTTTTAACTTTTATTTTGAAAATGAGCCAGAACCTTCCTAAGGATATTTTGCACAATGTTGCACTGAATAAAATCACTAACAATGCAACCCCAGTTTCTGGCTGAAAAAGATTCTGTTTCCGCTTTTTTGTTAAAGTTTGATTTTATATCTGTGTTTCTTGTTAGTGTAAATCAAAACGAAAAAGAAAAAATAAAATAATTTTAAAATTTAAAAAATAAAGCTCCAGCCACTAAGGATACGCAGAAGGTAATGACATGTGGCTGTGGCACAGGGCAGTAGCTACAAGACATTTTCTTCTGAATATAACTAGAAAGTCATGGGGCACAAGAATCCCTTTTTTAGACAATATGAAATTGAACAGAAAAATACACTTCAATTACTGGTCTACAAAAATATCCAAAGGGAACAAAGAACATCAGTCAGGAGGCTATTGTCTCCTTAATTATCTTCCAAATTGGAAATGGCAACTTGTTTTCTTCCTCACATAATAGTTCTCTAAATAAATTGTCTTCTCCTGCTGTCTGCTGCTGTCTTGAGGATTTGGTTATTTATGGATAAAGAACTTGTGGCTGTGAAAAGCAAGGTTTATGAGCCAGATCTCTGCCCAAGTGAAAAAACAAGAGCCAGAGCTGAGGTTATGACATGAGGAAAATTGGAGACATTTTAGCACTTCCATCCACTGTGATTGGGAACTGCAGAAGCTTCTCATAAACTATATGTGTATCTCATCTGACTGTTAGAATACTGACTTTACATGGTGTATTGAATTGCTTTGCATCCTGAAAATCACATATGGAATCTTTCATAATAGCCTTATTTCAAATTACCTTGGTAGCTTTTCAAAATAAGAATTTATTTGGTAAGCACTTAAGAGAAAAATGCTCATTAGTGTTAGTTCATCCAGGCCACCAATTTACTTTTTCTTTCTACATTATTTTTATGAAGAAATATTGATTAGCTTTTAGACAGATTTCAGAATTTAATTTTAACAAAATTTGATACATATCTTTAGTTTTGCTTAATGACTTTCCTTCTCTAATTAGGAATTTTTTTGTTTCTTAAAGAATTATTACTGGGTTTAGGATTTGTCAGTGAAATATCTCAATGTAAAATGAATAAACTAGGTTTGGATTGTTACAAGGATAGTCTATCTTAGATTTGTTTATTTTTAGTATTTTAGTTCTGTAATCACAGAATTTGATTTTATTCTTGTAAATGTTTATCAGATATCTTCTATGATTATGCTCTTGATTTGAAATCATTATAATGTTCTTAAATTTCTTTTGAGTCCAACTTAGTGGCCTACTAAATTGTTTATAATTTTGTAGGAATATAAATTGTTCATGTTTTTGATGGACAGATACATCCTTTGGAAGGTTTGTTTTGTTCTCTAAGTTCTTTTTTAAATCCTTCATATCAGAACTGGACAATTCTTGGTAGATTTTTATCTCTATAGTACACTTTTAGTATCAGTAATAGTCTATATAATGTTTTGACAAAATGAAATTACAAAGCTAAAGTATTTTTGTGAAATACTATGAAGAAAAACCTTGAAGCACTCACCTTGAAGTGAAAGTTACAGAAGCTCAATTCTCAAGGAAGGTGAATTTATCAATATTACTTTCCTGAGAGGTAATTCTAGCATGGAATATATTGTGGATAAAGGAAAGAACTGATTTTACACAGTATTGTCAAAGCATAAAAATACAAATAGTAATACACTATTTATTGAAAATATTTTCTAATTACTTTGTGATTTTAAAAACAATTTTGTTTGTAAAAAGAATAACTAAATATCACCTGGTAGATGACAAAAGGATACTTGTTTAAGCTTTTGTCCATGTTGAAAGTTGTTTCCATGTAAAATTATAAATGCTGCCTTACCTAGTGTTTATTTATTATGAAAAGAATAATTCCATGTGCTACAAACACCGCTTTTTTTGCATATAGGCAAAACTTCCTCTAGTTTAGTAGTGTCTGTTTAATGGCTTTTCCAGTGAGGTCAGCAGAGAGGAAACAATTTGAGAATAATAATTAATCTTTCTATTTTCCCTTCTTTAAATTTTACCTAGGCTAGAATGAAGAACCCCAAGAGTGATGGAGGATGAGTTGTTTTTCTGCAGTAGACTGTATCGCATACACAAACACACAAAGTAAAGCTTGTGAAATATTAAATATTAATTAGATTTAGAATTTTGACAATGCTAATGAAAATATTGCTTGTCTAATCAACTACTTCGGGATATATCCCTTCACTTGTCTATTCTCACTTTTGTTTTTATTCTGGAATCAAGACCCATTCCATATATATAGGAACATCTTTTTCGTTATGGACAATGTCTGATAAAGTACACGTATCTCTACAGGTCAGGGTAACGACAGGTTTCTAGATAATCTGTATCACTTTGTCAGTTAAAAGTCTCTAGGTTTAATTCACAATTCCAAGGCAGAATAAATCATTAAGAATGAATGACAAGAATGATGATTTTAAGGGACCCAATGGTGAGAACTAAGGAATACCCCTTTTGCTTACGGATGATCTTAATGTTCTAGAACATTTATGAATGGGCTGAGATGCATGAGAACTCCAGACTGCTTGGTGACAGGCAGTAGACTACTTGTTATTTTCTATTCATTACCTCCAAAATAATATGGGTCAGCAGAATATGCCATGCCATCCATTGAATATTTACTGACTAGACATGACATTTTCATCTAATATTTTTTATCATTTTTATAGCTGACTAAACTTTTTCACATATCATATCTGGTTCACCAAAAACAACAGCGAAATAAATAGGCATCCTTTTGATCTGTTAAATCAAATAGAGGCAAATTTTTTTGTCTAACAATTGAAATAAAGTTCATGTTAGAAAATAGAGTCCTGTATAAACTTTAATAATTATAAGTTAAACATAAAAATCCTGTTAATCTTTATATTAGGAGTTGACAACTGATAAATGCCTGTTGAATTTCCCAGTGGCCTGGTTCAATGCAGACAAGCTGGTATATATATTTTTCTTCCTTCTTACCATATGAGCACTTATGAAAACAATTGGAAGACTAGGAATAGTGCTCAAATAATGCCCACGTAAACACCATGTGTCATAAATAGTGTGTGTCTCGAGGGTCTCAGTGAGTAAGTGTTGTATACAGTTTAAATGAATTTTTAATCTTCATACAAAACAAGTCCAATGAATCGATACTAGGTTTAGCTTCAACTGAGAATTTTAAAAGCTGGATAAAAGACTGTTCAATTCTGCTAATATATAGACTTTTTAGCACATAGTAGCATCAAGACAAATTCATGTAGAATGGATTTCTGATTGTCTTCACAGTAGTTTTGTATGATCAACAATGACACATACCTCTGGCAAAAAATGCAGAAACCTTACACCTTTTGCTCATGAATCCTGACTATCACGTGTCCTGTCACTCAGAAGTCACACACCAAGTGTTGATTGGCAAAGATTTTCTTAAAAGATCTGTTTGATGTATTTAATTAAGACTATCAACTCTTTGGTTGATGAGTCTCTTGTTTGTATTCCTAAAATGGTTATCTGTGCAAAAGGTTTTGTGACAGTAAGCAGTAGTATTAAAATAAATCCTGACAAGCTGAAAGTTGCCAAGTGTCTGTGCGAGTGATAGACCAATTTTGATCTTTAGCTTTGTATGAAAGCATCTTTACTCAGAAATACTGCTCAATAGGATCATCTCGGTGTATGTACTCTTAGGTATGTTTATGTGTGTATGAGAGATAGATATTGAGTGTTGTAGTCTCAAGAATAATTTATGGAATAAACGTCAATTTTGCTCCATGGTCAGAATATGAGAAAACATGGGAGAGATGATACCACTGCTTCTAAAAAGTCATAGGTGCTACAGACTATTCATAAACAAAATTGGAAAAGGCGAGCAATTGCTTTTGTGCATGATGCTTGAACATATCATCAGATTCTCATAGATGAATTTACTAGCTTCAGATACACACTTTATTTCAGAAGACAGTGTTGAAAAAAATTTTTATGAAAACAACTACATTTGAAACAACTTTACGTAGAACCTAATCTGTGGTTAAAATGGAAACTACATTTCAGTTTTCATATAAGGCAATTAATCAAGATTTGAAGAATATTAGTTTCACTTTATAAAGTTCACTAGGAAATGATACATATGTGGCATGGCCATGCTTACAGGTGGGGAGAAGAAACACTAATGAACTCAGATAATTGAAAGATTTTGGAGGTCCTAGGAGCATCTGAGGATACAATATGACTATTTTCAAATTGGGAATGAACACAGTTCAAACACCTCAAATCTACTGAGTCAACCTCTGTTTGCAAAACTATATTTTATTATTCAAAACTAAATGATCTTGATATAAAATCTCTCTCTACAGATTTCCCAAGCAGAATGGTTTAAATATTTTATTAGTAAATGTTCTCAGTACATACTTTTTACATGCCTTGTGTGGAGTTGGTACCATAACACATCTTAATTCCTCTTTTCATCCCTTTTTTCTCCCTTCCCTCCCTCATCGCTTAATCTCCTTCCTATCTAAGAAAGATAAATCTCCCTCCTTCCTGTTATGGATGATGAATTATGCTGCTATAAACGAGGATATCTTATATCACTGTAATGTGATTCACACATGAAAGAGCTGTTTTCTTCTTTTCTGGTTGAAATTTTCCTTTTTTCTGTCTACTTGCATGAGATTATAGTTTTATATCCTGAAGTGTTGTTATGAAATTTCTTATGAGGTGTTTTATGAAATACTTTGTTGTTGCTGTATCATCTAACATTTTAAGGTGTAAAAGGTAGTTTGATATTGACAAAAATCTCTGTAGCAAATACTGCAGTGCACTTATTTCTCACACAGCACCCATGAAGTGCTGTAAGTGTTCTACATTTGTGAATCAAGGGAGTTATGCTCTGGGTATCACATTCAGTGGAGGATCATTTGTACACAGCACAAGAGGACAAGCACATTTCAAGCCTGTACAAATGATAGAGATGTTATTCTCCCACTAGCTAAGCAAGTAACCTTGTCAATGCCAAAGTCTAGGGAGGGGAAAGTACATTCTATCTACTATAAGTGTAAATAATAATACATAAGTGGAATAAAGTATTGGGGCCGTCATTTAGCAGATCACAGGGACTGTAGTTTAGTGGAAAGACACAGAACATCTTTCAAATGTTGACATGGCCACTTTTTACATGTATAGACCTGCTTATAATCATTCAACATCTTCATTACTTACTTTCTACAACTGCAAAAAGAAAATAAAAAGTAGAGTTTTTTGGCAAGTATTAAAAATGCTACATGTGAAATGCCTACCACAGTGACAATTACAACCAAGTAGAACCAATTAGATGTACAATAAATGATAAAATATGTTGTTATATTAATACAGACTCAGGAATTTAGGAAAAATGATAATAGCTTATATTTATTGTCTGTTATGTACTTGGCCTAATCCTAGGTGCTTATGATGGTTACGTAGCATCTTTTCCACCATTTTCTGGTGAGAAGCTAGGAAAAGTTAAGTTAGCTTTTACTGTGTCTCAGACTATGTCAACACCAAATGGCTTCAGACAGTCACTATTGGCTGGGGATTTAGCGCAGTAGTGCCACCACCTGTCTTGCAAGCCCAAGGACTGAATTCAATCCCAGGTCCAAAAAAAAAAATAATCATTATTTATTATTTATTTAAATCATGACTTTGTGTATCAGCTAGCAGGTAGGGTTTTTTTTTTTTTTAACTTACCTGGATTCAGGTAGGTATCTATAGTCAGCTGCCTTGTTGGCTAGAGCTGCATGGTATTGAAAAGCCTCAGTTATTGTAGCTCTTGGGTATTCCTTGTGATCCAGCTTTCTCTAGCACCAGCCTGGACTGTTTTTCCTGGTAGCCTGGCAGGATTTCAGGAAAACAAGTGAGATACTAGTCTTGCTTCATGCATCGGCTTCAAAGTGGATCTGATCACTTTTACTCATTTAGTTGACCATAGCAAGTCAAAGCCAGCCCAGACCCAAGACATGGAATCTTTCTCTTATTAGGAAAAGCTGTGAATTTACACTCTGATGATCACAAAAAGAGGAGAAAAGATTATGAACAATTTTGAAATTTACCACAGATTTCCTCTGCCCATAATTTCCACAAAAAATATAGTTTTTCTTAGCCCTGAATTCCTAAAAGCCTCATATAACTATGGGATCAGGCTTGAATCCTAGAATTGAATCATTCATGTGACATCTAGATGCAGCTCATCCGATGTGGACTTTCTTGATCTAGAGACTAACAAAGTAGAAAGTTATCTGTCCCAGCAACATCCAACATACAGTGTTGATGCAGAAAGGGGGTAGCTTCAATAAATACTACTATCTTGATAGAGAAAAAGGCACACATATATTACTGGTAGGTCTGTTACAGTTTTGAAATCTAGGTGTGAAAATATCACACTCACCTATAGCCAAAAACTTTTTGATTAAAGGAAGATTATGCTTCTGGGGAGTGTTTCCTTTTTCCTCATTTGTTTATTTTTCATAGCTATGGATTCTGGCCCTCTGAATTTTTCTTTTTTTTTTTTT
>NW_022900941.1:28241166-28269016 GCF_012274545.1 Fukomys damarensis | reverse complement strand
TTTTTTTTTTTTTGTTTTTTTTTTTTGTTTGTTTTTTTGAGACAGGGTCTTACTATGTAGTGAGACTGACCTGGAACTCACTGTGTAGCTTAGGCTGGTCCAGAACTCACAGCGATCTTCCTGCCTCAGCCTCCCGAGTGCTGGGATTACAGGCATGTGCCACCATGCCTGGCTGCCCCTCTGAATTGTTAACTCTGTTTCTAGAATATCTTTCCTTTTCAGTTTCCTTTATTAAATTTTTGTTAAATATCTATTTAACTGTAGAAATTTTGGAGCCCATAGACTTTCTTGCAATTTTAGTAAAATCATTTTTTATAAATCCAGGTTCACAGCACTGTTATGTACCTATTATTTTCTCCACATAATTGTGGATTTAGGTTACTTTGTCTCCAGTCCATTGGTTAATCACACCAATGATTATTTTGAAGACACACCTTTGCATACACTCTTATTTGCTGTTACTTTGAGACTGTACTTCTTTAAAGCCATGACCTTAGTAACCTGGGAAACATTTTTTTTCCTACTTGAGAGAGTTTAGTAGAAAATATATGAATTCTGTTAGATTTCTTAACAAAGGACTATGAAACTACACCCTTAACTTGATAATTTTCCTCAGGCCTCATTTCACTGAGAGAATTTTTAGCGGCTGAAAAGACTAAAAAGAAGAAAGAATTCTGTCCCCTCTGTATTCCCTCAAAATTCTCCTTGCAAGCTGGTCAGTTCTTTATTTAGACATTTTCTTTCTTCATGTACCTATATGCAGCTAGGACCAACCGCCTGACATTTCAACATTCTGTGGAGGTCTCTTTAGCCAAAATCAAAACTTGATTATGTATATTGTCTATCTTTCAAATTTCTGGAGGCAATACTTTTGCCAATTATTTTCATCTAAAAAACACTCGTCACCATTTTTTCTAACCTCCAATAACAATTTGCTTTATTTTTTCCTCAGCATTTGCTAAGAGTTTGTTTGCCATTTTTCCATCCTCTGCTCAGTGCTTACTGCCAATGGCACTTATTTTAGATTTTTGTTATGGCAGCACCTCAATTCTAGGAACCAATTATTTCTGCATCAGTCATCTTTTGCCATTTAAAAGAAAATCACAAAAGTTAGTTTAAAACACAAGCATTCATTTTGGTTCATAATCCTGCTGGTCGTTAATATGGGCTGAACTGACATGAGCTATGCCTACAGTAAGCTGTCCAGCCAGCTGGGGACTGGCTGGTCTAGAATGGCCTCAGAATGGCTGCTCGTCTTGGTTCTGTGCATTTGCTTATCATCCTTCAGGCTTGTTCTCATGGTGACTGTCAGACTTCCAAGAGCAAGCTAAGCCTTTTAAGGGCTAGGCTTGGAACTGGTACACCATCACTTCTGTAACATTTTATGTACCAAAACAGGTTACAGGACCAGTTAAAATTTAGAAGAAGGGAGATGGACTAGATCTTGAAGTGAGAAGCTGCAAAGTCACAGTGAATAGCACATAATATGCACAGATATAGAAGAATTAGGATTCTTTTGTAGTATATCATCCACTTCTCACTATCAACAAATCTTGTTACAATTATTATTTGCTTACTGAACACTATAAAGTACACATTATGGTTTCTAGATATTTATGACTGTGGCCTCATCAAAACTTTGCTCTCCCTGGGGATGGATGCTACCTTTCTGACTGCACAGCTCTCTCCTGCGCAAGCTTCAATCTCCTCACTATTCTGCTTGTCTCCATAGAAAATGCAACTGGTATTTGCTCACCTCCCTTGCCTCCTTCTCTGTACAACTTCTCTTGGATGACATACTTTCCTTCAACTGGGTTCTGATGCTTCGCCCATTTCAAAGAGGTCACCTGCACCAACCAGCCTGTCACCGGAAGTGAGGACCACCTGTCTAGGCTGTAAGAGTCCCCACTCAGTGGTAGCACCCCCTTTTCCCATTATGTATAATTTCTAATTAGCTCTTCTCCTGAGCTAATTATCTACGCAAATACCGTGTGTGATATATTTACTTTAATTTTCTTATTTTAATTTTTATTATCTATAAGGGGAAACAAGTGTTACTTTAAGATTCATATCATTGAAAGATTTTATCATTGAACTTTCTTCCATTTTACATTTTTGCTTAGAAAGTACATGGGTGGAATTAAAATGAGGTGACAGCACTTTAAACAGTAGCAATTGCCTTGGTTATATACTTTCATATAACAAATTAGTAATTAATTGGTCTACCATATGTTCAATTATTAACAGATTTGTTGAGTTTGCTTATTGTTCTTTTGTTTTGTAATTTATGACCAATTTTTCTACAAAGGAAAATGTAATGTATGTGGGAATGTTTAAAAAATTCCATGCTGAAGATTCAGAGTTATACAAAAAGACCACATGTTCATTAGGATGAAAATAAAATTACTGTGACTTTCACAGGAATTTCTTAAAACGCCATTCTATATTTATTTATGAGTAATATAAATAATTGAAAAATAATTGATTTTTCTTAACACATGAAATAATTTTTAAATTCTAAATTGCTCATTAGAAAAATTTGCCAATTAAAATAATAATTTATTGTTCTCATGCACACATCCAAACACACTTAAATCTCTAATTCTCATTTATTGACATATAGTTTAGATGATTTTTTTCAATAGCTTTGCTAGAATTTTACTCTCTATTTCTAACACACGCAAACATGGCCTTGATTTAAGTAAAAAATAGTGCCCTTTCTGAACTGATTATTTGAACTAAAATATAATGTTACAAAACTAAGAAATAACTGAACAGCGGTTTTGAGGTTTGGAAATTAGAAAAACAACTATTATGTCTTTATACCTTCAATGTAAAATTTAACAAGTTGATAATTGTTTTTTGCAAAAAATGGACTCATTTGGATAAATAGATATTTTAGGTATATAAGTTATAGAAATTGCTTATTGTACTAATACATCCACTTCAATTTAAACACTGCTGCAAGAACTATTAAAAATTGCAAAAGGGAAGCTATTTTGTAACTTTTTGCAAGTCTAAAATGATCACCGTGTTATGTTTTTCTAAGAAAAACTATATAGGACATATTTCAATTATTTTTCTAGCAAAACTAAGTAGAGTCCTAATATAAGGTATAATATGATTTAAACCTATACTCTCATCTATATTCCCTGGTATTTCTTTATATTATGTAAATGTATAAAAGTTTGAGACCAGAAATTGAAGAATAGGCCACTGTTCCTGGTTTTGGTTCCCAGTAGTCATGAATGAAAGAAGCAGTTTTGCTCAGCTACGTCTTTCAGCCATAATGTTTCTGAGTTGGAGTCAGAAAACCATAATTTGAATCCCCTGGAACTTTAAGTGAAATGAAAACTTTTCTCTTTTAACACGAGAGAGTCCGATACTGTGTTCTGGCAAATGAAAACCCGAGTAATGCAGAAAATTGGGATCCGAGGAGTAGGATCTTTTCTGTGAGAATACCTCTGTAGTTCAGAGCCTCTGGAACTAGTTTCGTGAGAAAAAGTTTTGATTGAAAGATCAGAGAAGATAAAGAAGGAATTGGAGTTTAGGTAGTAGCTGGGGAGTACTTTTGCAGAGAGGATCAGACTGCCCCTCTCCTAAAAAAGGAGAGGTCAGTTTTTAAGGTTTAGTTGAGATTGGTCAGGATCCAGTTGATCATTATCTCAGTCCTGGTTTCATAGCTCTGGTATTTTCAAGGCTTAATGGATGTTTCTAGTCCCACGAAATGATTATGTAGGTTTGTGGTGGTTTCAATCATGTTGGAGCTCTGCTTTTTCCGGAATCCAGGCAATACCAAGTTTAGGATAGATGAGGACATCTGGACATAGTTAAATGTCACTGTCAACTTCTTATCCTGATGTCCTCAGTAATAAAAGGCAGTGAGAGAGGACAGAGTCTATTTAGGCCTAATGGACACTCCCTAAATGACTAACACACCTGTATGTAAAGCTGAGAAGGCTTTAACCCAGAGTTTTATAAAGGGAAGGTCAAATTAGTTATCTCTTGGTCAGTTGATGTTTCAAATTAAAAAAAATCATTATTTTCACAAAAACTAGTTTTATATCCCGCATTGCCTAAGGAGCAGACAAAAATCAAGGTTTTCATTAGTAACTAGCTAAGGGCCCAGGAGTCTGCCTATTCTCTGTCCCTGCGGTGGTCTTTGACTATGCCATCCCTGTATTGGTGGGATGTGACAATTAATACTCACAACTTGATTGGCTTGGAAGCTGTGTAGGGAATTTATGAAGCACACTTCTGGGTGTGTTAGGCCAGATTGTGGAGGTGTGAGACTGGGTACTATATATGGTCCCTCTGGTGATGTTCCGCACAGCCATAAGCTAGGGTGTTTAGCCCGTCCATACCCTTCAACCATTATGTTGCTGACTTATAGTTGGGTGACCATGAACTGAATCCCTTAAAACTGAGCCAGATAAAACATCTTTCAGTTATAGGTGATAGGTATTGTATCACAGTAATGGAAAAGCTGACTAATGCATAAATCTATTTCAAATTTTCAATTGCTCCTATGTTTTCATGTTTTGTATATTTTCTACATTGTGAGTTATATACTTTCCAAAATAATGGCACTATTATTAATTTTACTGTTATTAATACATTTACCTTTTCCTATTTTCATGGCATTATTTAGAATTTCCAGTAAATGATTAATAGTAATAGAGATGGTGGGTATCACAGAGACATTCTTGATATGAACTGAATTGAATCAAGTACTTCACCATGAAGTGAAATGTTTCATTCTATTGAATAGTTTACTAACATTTTCCATAAACTATAATAGGTTTCTAGTGAGTTACACATGTTCTTCTGAGTAGATACTTCTTTATGCATATTATTTTGTCTAATGCAATCAATTTATCTTGCCTAGTGAATTGTACTTTAAAATTTTTAGTATATACTCACCCTGAGTGTTCACAATTAAACTTTTTGTGCTTGAGTGGGGTATGTGTGCATATGTGTAATCAAATGTATGACTATAAAATCAGTGATTATATTTTGCTAAATATTTTACCAATTTTGTATCTATTTTACATTAAAGTCATTATATAATTGTTTAAATAGTGAAGAACAATTTAATCTTAAAATTACAATTACTCTAAAATGATTTATTTTCTGCGTGAAATATTTGTTAGTGCATAGGATTTCTTCTTGAGTCCCCAATCAAAAGTTTAAAAATTTAAGAATTTATTTCCCAGTACAGAAGTTTAGGAGCTGAATAAGATGGTAACATGAACAAAGGCCAATGAATAGGCTTCTTTTTCACATTCAGACCAACCTACATATTGATATCTCTTCTATCAGCTTCAAGGCAACATTTCATCAGAATATCCCTATTTGTCCAAGAAGTCCATTCAAGGGAAAAACATTCCTTCCAATCTGTTTCTTACAAATGAAATATATGGTCAGAATAATTATAATTTCATATTTAAATATAATGCTTGAAAATGCTGAACAGTTAGAGGTATTGCCAATGGTGTATGAAAGTCAGTGTAGGTCTTATCCAGTGAACAAGATGAAGTCCCCATTTCCAAAAATATGAAAGAGGCTACCTAGTAATCATCAAGATAAATGATCAGGAATTTTTAAATTGCCTAAGCCAATTAGCAACCTGTTGCTATTCAGCAACAGTCAGCTGCTGTGAGGATTTGGGTTGGATCTAATATATTTGCACTCAGGTTGTCCTTACTAGATCAAGAGCAATGTTTGAGTAAGGACAAATTAGCTCACACAAAATCACAGTGAAGCGGTTTGAGAGTTCTCTCAGTTTCACCAGTTATATATGGTATATCATTGTTGCTTTTACAAGTTTCTGCATATGGAACATACTTGTATGTAGCAGGTCATAGAAACAGCTGGAATAATTGGTATATTATGTTGTCCCATTTGTTCAGAAAATGGAATTCAGGCCCTAATACTATTGATAATCATGCCATTCCAGTAAAATTTTATTGATGATTTATATGTACCTGCATAGATTTCAGTGACAAGTTTTTGTCTCAGTGTTGTGATGTACAGTGGATATTATGTGAAAAAGAAACATCAAATGAAATACTACTTTTTGTGGGCCATTTAAGAGATTTATTTTATTTGCATTTTACATAATATAAAGAAAGAAACTACTGCAGTATGACTGACTGTGATAGTAATTTATCCTTTTGGGGACATGCTTTTTTTGTCATACATGCATTATAAAATGGAGATATCTATCCCAATATTCTAGAATATATAGCAGGCTACAGCTACAGTTTGATTATTCCTAAGAATTTATGTGTACAAAAGAAATATTAGTTTCTTTACGAATAGCAAATCTAGTATAATAGTTATTAGTATCTAGACAAACTTCTTATATAAAGAAAAATATGAATTTATAAGTCATATACTTGTAATAGCTTTTTAAATTTCAAATAAAGAATATTTTACAAATATATCAACAAAACACCTGAAAATAAATTATTGACATTTAATGTGTCTTTACTAATCTGTTAGTAGTTAATAAGTTGCACATAAGCACTAGTTCAGTTTTCATGGAGCTGAACAAGATTCCTACATATAAAGAAAAAAAAAAACTCTTGAATTTGTTCAGTGTTCATTACAGTTCAGTGAATTTTTTGATAATTTTCTAATGTCCCTTACTGAAAGATGTAGCTCTAAAGAAAACAGTTTTATTTATGAAGAAACATGTGACTGCACACATTCTCTTGATAGTTTCATAAACTTTCAGCAGATATTTACACTATGAAGATTAGTTCAGGCTGGAGATTTAATTTGCATAAAATGGTATGGGCTTAGGATTGATATGATTTAATTTCTTAATACACTATGCCAATTTAGTTTCTAGTCATGTGAAAATCATATTGAAATACAAAACAGCCAATCAGTCCACCCTAGAGTTAAAAATATAGGGTGATGAAATCTCATAAATTTCTGACTTTTGCTTATCAATGCTTTTAAGGAAGCAAAAAATTCAATAAAATGTTCTACATTTTATATGGAAAAAAGCATTCCCACTTTCTTACTAGAAAGATTACCAGTATAGTGATAAAAATGTGTGAGCCAGAGAGGAGTAGACCTTATTGTCCCCCTTGACTGTGGATTTGATGTTACGAAGAAATTTCATTAGTTTAAGTTATTTCATTTAATAATATTAAGTATGTGTCCCTATGTATAAGTCACTCTACATGTTTTCGCCTCCCATAACTAAAATTGTATCACAATAATTTGCTAATATGGGACTTAATTTGCCTTGGCTTTGTTTGAAGTCAACATAATAGAAAAAAGATACCTGCCAGGATAAAGTGAAATATCAGGAACTTTTGGAAGATAATCTCAAAAAGGGAGCAGCTTTATGTAAGATTTTGCCACACTTACTATATTAGTCAAATTTCCTGTTGCTCGACAATATACAACACTTGCCACTTAAAGGAGAAAAATTTAATTTGGTTTGGGGGAATTTGGCCCATAGTTAGCTGGTTCCAGGGTAGGAACATCATGGAGGAAGGTTGTAGCAGAGCAAAACTGCTTAGCTCATGGTTACTGCAACTGGCGAGCAGAGCAGGAAGATGGCACTGGAGAGAGGAACTGGTTAGGGACCATATATCATATGTGAGGCTGTACCTCCATGTTCCAAACAGACACATTCAGGAGATCGCTTTACTAATCTACTAATTGACAAATCAGGATTAACTATCACACTCACCTTTAGGTTACAGAAATAAAATCTAAGAACTCATCCATGGGAGTTAGGCAGAAATGCATTCTTTGAGGAGCATCTCCATAAAATGTGAAGTACCTTATTTACGAAGGATATTTATTAGGAATTTTCACTCTCTCAGTGATGGTAGTAAAATCCCACCATCATTCTGACACATATTCTTCAAATGAGAAATGACTTGGTAGACAGCTGTTCAACTGGGGCCTAGAAATGTCAAAGCTGCTTATGGCTCTCCAGTTGAGGGAAGAGTATATGAAGAACTGAGATGGGAGGAAGGAAAAATGCCTAGGAACTTGACGTAGAACTGTCATGGTTTGTGTTTGGATGTCCCCCCAAAGCCTCATATGGATGAGGTGGGACTTCCTTTTTCAGAGATAGTTGAATCCAGTACATGTGATGCTGGACTTAAGGGTGTACGATTATTAAACCACTATGCATGCGTGATCAGTTTGGCATGGTTCTAATCCTGGTAGTCTGAATGAGATAAAAGGGGCAAAAAGATGCAGCTAAACTTTCGTTGCCTTTGCTGCCTTGTGTGTACCATGTTATTTCTCTGCGATGCCGGTCTGCCATCCCAGCCTTGGAGACAACCAACTATGGACTGAAACCTCTATGACTGAAAGTCAAATAAACCCCTTCCCCTCCAACTTTGGGTGTTGGGTATTTTGTCTCAGCAATGAAAGAAAAGCAGCTAACACAACAAAGTATCATATGGTATTAAACCACATAGCTTGCAGTACTAAAGCAGGATCCATTTCCTGTCTCCACATTCCATAGCTCAGAAGCACAGGTGGTTTTGTCTGTTTCTCTGTTCTGGGTCCCACAGCCCTGAAATGAAGGCATCGGCCATGGACTCTGAACTGGAGGCTCTTGGGGAGGAGACTGTTGTCAAGCTCATTCATAGTGCTGACTGAACTCAGTTTCTTTGTAGGCCTCAGGTCTCTGCCTTCTTGCTGTCTCTTCACTGCTGACAGTCCTGACTACTCCCAGGTCTTTGCGAGTTTGTCTGCCTTAGGGTTAGAGAACTTCCCTCATGCTGAATCCTTCTCTTGCTGATCTCTGATCTCATTTGCAGAATCTGGGAAAACTCTTGCTTTTAAGCAGCTCATATGATTTGATCAAGTTCAGCTGGAAAATCTCCCTTTTAATGAACTCAAAGTCAACTAATTAGTATACACAATTACATTAATAAATCCCCCTCTTCTATGAAAGATAATCATGGAGGAGTCTCTTTAGAATCCTTCCTGTGATACTATGTGAGAAGAGGCTGGCTAGGTTTGAGCAACCTCACATAAAGAATATTTGCAGTATTGAGTGTTCCAATAGTTAATGAAGTTCCTGATTTGTTTCATAATATTATATTTACATATGTGTAGTCATTGTTTTCTAGAGCTTAGGATAATCAGTTGTATTCACAGTGATCATTTTGGAGTCTATGTCTAAGACATCTTAATGCTTCTGTTGCAGATGATAATAGAAGTTTCCCAGTTAACACAAGCTAAATTAGCTCTGAGAAACAACAGCCCTAAACTCATAGGTACTTAAGGCAAAGAAGTGTATTAACTAAGCGCCGTGTCCTTCTTCAGATCAGCAGGGGAGGCAGACTCTTTCACATTGTCCTCACTTAGGGACAAGGGCAGTGCAGCAGACACTCTTGGAACGTTGTCTTGACTGTAGTGGGAGAGAGCAAGTTGTAATGAAATATGTACGATATTATTTATCACATTTTATCAAACTTAAATTACATGGTCATGTGTGATTTCAGAGAGAGGAAAGTGAAATCTAACTAGAATTATAGTTTTTGGAAAAGTCCCCAAGGGTATCCCAGACACAATTCAGTAGAGTCATTTAAAATTAAAAATGCATAAATTATTACCTAGTGATTCCATTTTCAAAAATTTAAATTATAGAACAAGCATCTGTTGATTTTTTGTATTAGACAAATTAAAACCCTCCAGAAAATATTCTGGTTAAATAAATTATACTAAACAATTCAATGGGATATTACGGTCTTTAAATAATGAGTGAAATACATTTGAATTAGCATGGAAATCAATTTCAAGATGATATAGCCAAGTAAGAATCTAAATGTATGTGTGTAAGCTCCTGATGGCGGTGGCACTGGAATGTGTGTGGATGGTAATGTAGATAGTACACACATAACACTCAGAACCGTGCTTGGCAGTTTACTAGGTATAATATACTTTTCTATATGTTGTCCATGTCCTAAGTCATTGGGTAATCACAACAAAGACTAAAATTACAGAATTTTGGTGTCCCAGTGTCTCATCCCAGAGGACACCCAGAAAGTATGTTTTCATTTTTCTTATTATTTCTCTGAAATTTTGTATTTTCATTTATTAGTTTGAATCCTGGCAGCAAATGACCTAATCTCAGTGGTTTACTACAAGAAAAGTTTATTTCTGATTTTTCCCATTATGTGCTGCTACAGCAGCAGATCATGTTTTTCCCCACCAGGTTTAGGCTAATGAAATGGGTATTGTTCTGTTATGAATAGAAAAAAGCAAGAATAATTCTCATAGTACATTTCCCAAGCCACTCACCTAGCCAAGCTTGATGCCAACAGCATCGGGATAAATCTTTGTGCTACAGCCTATTTTTCCTGAAGAAGGAAAATGCTCACTGCCCCATTGCTTTCATACTGGCAACTCATTGTGACAAACTTGCTACACAGTTTAATTTTTATTTCTATTTGTGGAAAACTCACTTGTTCTACGTGCCTTATTGAAAGAGTGGCAATATTACAAAGTATAAATATAGTTTTATTTCCTTTCCAAAAACTCATTTCTGTAAAGTTTCTTGCTTAATTGCAAAACGTTGGAACCATTTTAACTTTCTTTTCACATTATCTAAACTAAAAGATGAGGTAGTGTAATAAAGTTTTTCTTCTACGTGCTATATGTATTTTATTTGACATGAAAAGTTTAAAACAAGAGCCAACAATTATGTGGTTAGGTCTCAACTCTAAGTATCATCCTATAATAATGAATTGTACATTTCCTTACGAAACATAAATTTCAAGTAATGTACTTTTTTCCAAGAAATTTTAAGACCATTACTCATTGATAAACTTCTCATGGATTTAAATCGATTTTGATACCTCACCAAAATATGGATAATAACCTATACCCCCTCTCTGTTCCAAGAGTCCATATCTCACTCCATTTGTTACTATAACAGGGTGTACTGATGTTTGTTCATTTATGAAGATTAATAATGTATATTGGTGCACTGCATAAAAGGTTTCTAGGATGAAGAGTGTTTGGGCTGGCACCTTTTGCTAAAAAAAAAAAAAAAAAAAAAAAAAAAAAAAAGCTTTGTAAAAGGAATTTTGACCGAGATAAAAGAGACAAATCTCTTCCCACATTGAGCAATATCAAAAATAACTAGAAAAATATCTTTTTTTTTTCAATCAATTCTCAAATAAGCTGTCTCACTTCAGTTACACAACTTGGAGAAGGGCCTGCCCTGCCCTATTTCTTTCTTGTCATCTATTTAAACACTGTTCCTTTTATTCCAATTTTCTACATGTGCCCTCAGTAGCAGGACTAATAAAAAACTCCATGCAGTCTATGCTCTGCTTGACAAGGTCTACACTTGATCTTAGCCAAAAGGCTATAAAGTGATTGACAAGGTCTAAAAAGTATTATATTCATCACATATCATCATCCATCAGAGGACCTAGGAAACTTCAGGGATAGTTCAACCTTCCCTCTTTTACCCTTCAGTGTTATAAAGAAATAATCAAGTAGTGTTTTGGATGTAGTAATAGCTCCTTAAGGCACAGACGAGCTAGGGAGGCTTAGATGGATCTCCTGAACTGTGGGGAGTTTAAAAGCTTGTAAAAGTTGTGTCCCTTCCCCTTTCAAAAAAACTGATTCATGCTCACAACTTCAAATTCAACCTATATCATAACCATATGTATTTTCTTTAAGTGGAAAACATTATGTAGATGTCAAATAAAATTCTGTTGGTTAAGATAAGAGGTGAATTATTTCACTCTGCACATTTGCAAAAGTGTTTTTGTGATATGGGTTTGAGAACAAAAGAGACTTTCTAAGATAAAGCTTTGTGTTGATTTAACACAATTTTTGTAACAATGATAATGCTTATGTTTTAAGGAATGAGGCATTCAGTTATCAATCATATTTATTATTGCTTTATGTGACTGTGAATGTGGTACTCCTGAATTAGTTTGAAGAGTTTATCTTAACAATAAATAATATTATAATTCAAACAATGCTTTTATATGAGAAATATTTGATTATTAACCATATTAAATTATTGAATTTATTAATAATATATTTGACATCAGATAGATTATATGTCACAGGCGCAGGAAATGACTTAATGTTGCAGTGTCTTGAAGGATGGCTCCTAAATCTGAGTTTTATGAAGGAAGCAGGAAATATAGTTGTTGAAAGAACAGTAGAAATCTTATACTGACATGGGTTTTTCCAAGCCAATGTATAAAATGATAAAGAAGAGATAGTAACTGTGACTACTAATAATGATATGTCATTTTGACTGGATGAATAAATGCTTATTTGTAAAGCAGACTTCTGCGTGCGTCTGTGGGGTGTTTCCAGAGATGATGGCGCATAGCCCAGCAAACTGAGGGGTTAATACCCGCTCGGAATGTGGCTGCCACCATCCAATGGGCTTGAACCCTTGATGGAATGAAGAAGAACTCGAAGAAGTCAGCCTTCATTTGAAAAAGCTTTATCTGCTTGAGCTGTCAGCCTTCTTCACCTTTTTAGGGGGTCAAGTGGTATTGAGTCACCTGGGATTAGGCAATAATAGATCTGTGATGCCCTTAACATGGATGTGATTGGCAGATTGCTATCTCTCTCTAAGTTCTGTGGCTGATGGTTCATGGCCATTCTTATGTGGTGAAGGGATGTGTCTAAGTCAGGTCAGAAAGGAGATTCTGGCCTACTGATTATGTAATCTCCAGGCAATTGAAGGCTGTTTATCTAGTCTATTTCCTGGCCTCTACCTAATTAGCAGCTTTGTTCTACCATCCTCTTCTGCCACGATCTTTCTGCCTTGGAGCTGGAAATCATGGACCAAATCCCTTGAAACAGTGAGCCAAGGAAAGCTGTTATTTAAATTGAAAGTGTCAGGTATTTGACCAGAAAGTGATACTATAGAGACTACTAATAAAATATAGAAATAATGGAGTTCTTACATCTCATTATTGCATGGCCTATGACAGCCTCCAGTAATTACCAACTACTGGTAGTTTCCCCATTGTGTAGTCCCTCCACCTTCCTCTATACCCACTGACTATCTTCTGAATAGAACAAAGGTGAAGGAATTTCACTTCTGTAATTAGATTACAAGGCTGTAGTTTTCATGTTGATAGCTAGTCTCTATCAATAGCCTGATAGTCTATAAAAAAGGTTCTTCTTGCTGGCTTTGATAAAGCTACTTGTTCCTCGCAGGAAAGCCATACAACAAGAACATGAAACTTCTGACCAGTAGTGATAAGAACAGAGGCCCTTAGTCCCAGCGCCCTTGAGGAACTGAAATCCTGCCAGATTTAGGTAAGGGAGCTTAGAAATGGCTGCTTCCTCCAAGTGTGCCTTCCAGTGAGGCCCAGCCCTAGGTGACACTCACTGCAGCCTTGTGAGAGTTTCTGAAGCAGAAGATGTGATGGGGCTGTTCCGAGATTCCCAATCTACAGAAACTATGGAATATTTTGTTTCAAGTTGCTAAATTTGCAGTTGTTACACAGCAATATTTACTTATAGATCTCTTGATCTTAATATTATCATTCATTTTGTGTGTAATATTTTCAGTATGATGGGACTCTCAAAAGTATATATTTATATTATATATTTAAGCAAATCTCAAAAAAAAAAAAAAAAAAACCTCAACAAACAGTTGGTGCTAGGGATTTAGCTCAGTGGTTCCGCTGCCTGCCTCACAAGTGCAAGGACCCAAATTCGATCCCCGGTACCAAAAATAAAACACCTCAAAGCTCAATATGTACAGATAAGAATTGAAAGAACAATTTTGAAAGTTCAGGTCAGCTGGAGGGCTTGTTAAAGCAATGTGCTGCCTCCTGCCTCTATTTTCTCTATTTTTGTGATTCAGCAAGTCTTGGTCAGTTCCTAGAAATTCATATTTCTAAAAAGTTCTCAGTTGTATTCATTTCCTATAGCTGTTATGAAAAATCACCATAAAGTTAGTGGCAGAAGGCAACATAATTTGTACTTAACAATCCTGGGATTCAGTAATAGGTCTATTTAGATTAAAATCAAGATGTCCTCTTTCTGGAGGCTTTGAGTAAAAATGTACTACCCCATCTTTTCCTACTCCTAGAGTCCGTCTGCATTCCTTAGTTTTGGGCTTTATCCTCCATCTTTAAGCCAGCTGTTCACATCTATTTCTGCCTTTGTCCTTTGATTCTCTTCCTTGTTCTTTCACTTATAAAGACTCATGATTACATTGAGCCCAAATGACTAATTTAGAAAATTATTCTCCTTCCAAGAACCTTAGTTTAATCACACCTATAAAGTGAGGTTACATATTCACAGGATTCAGGGAATGACACGTGTGCATTTTTGTGTGGCTGTTATCCTGTATAACACATCAGTTAATATTAAGGCTACCTGTCCCGGGACCATACTGTACATATCACTGACTCTAGACAATCGTAAGAGACACTCTCCCTCAGGATTCCATGCTGTCCACTTCATCCCACATACCCTTTAAAGATGCCGCAGCACTTGTTCTCTTCCTGTGAACTAAAAGCACATTGCCTCAGTGCTAGGGACGTAGCATAGCGGCTCAGAGGCAATCGAAAGGAGTTTCTCTGCTCTATTTCCTAGCCACTATGAATTTAGCAGCTTCGTTTTACCATGCTCTTTTGCCATGATGTTCCTGCCTTGGAGTTAGTAAACTCATAGGAGTTTTACCTGAAGGCAGCATCCTTTCATCTATATTGATGATGAGTGAAATGCTCATCTATGAGATACTTTTATGTTGATACAGCAGTGATTTTATCTATGTTTTACAACAGCAGCAAACTTTTTTTTGGTATATTTTATTTCATCTTTTTCTCAGGCAAATTCAAGAATAGGTTTTTTTAAGTTCTCTAAAATATATTTTAGGATTAAATGAGAGTTTTAAGCATCATACTACTCTAACTAGAAATGTTAGGCTATAGTTATCTACATTAAAGAGTTTTCTTGGAATCTCATCTCTTATTTCATAAAATACTTTTCTTATTTTTTCCTTTAGTGTGATATATGGATATTGACTCTGTCCTTTAAAAATGCCTTGACTATAAAATATTAAGGTCTTTTCTTACTATTGATACTGAGAATCATAATTGTTCTTAATCATCTATGGAGATTAAAACTTAGTTTAAAATAGCATCTGTCTTAATCTATCTTTTTATGCAATGTCATTACTTTAGAGCATATAGTATGTATCTGTCTGTGTCTGTATTGCAAAACATCCTCCATCTTAAAGGACAGCAAATGTCTTTAAAGTTAATTTCTCTCTATTTTCTTCCTAGCATAGCTTAGAGATAATTATGGAGTTCCCTGTTACAAAAACTGTTCCTTTCTTAACTGATTCACAGTGTTCTTCAAAATTTCAGGCTGTGTAAAAGATTGTATCTGGAAACCTTACAGATCTAAAAGTTAAAAAAGACTATAGTATATTAAAACGTGTCATGAGGTTTTACTGTTTTAGAATCACTTATTATATGCAGGTGAAGGTAAAGAACTGTATTTGCTCCTTGTAGATCTTCTATCAGTCTTGATATTCTAAAACAGTTCCTAGGGTAAAACATTTTGAAATTTTATTTGTGTCTTCCATTCTACATTTACAGTCCATTCCATTTACAGTCCTACACTCAACTTGTTAGTAGGTGCTATCTAGAAAAAAGTCTACAGCACATTTTATTCCCATTTTACATCAGAAATTTGGGTTTTTGTAAGATTGGTTTATTGTTTAGATATGGTAGGAAAGTGGAAAATACAAAACCTTTTCGGAAACTTTTTCATTCCCAGTGAAAAATACATTGAATTTAGAAGCTTTTGTGTCCATAGATATGCTAAAAATAGAAAATACCTAAGTATTGAGAAATAAAAGCATATGGTTCTCATTAAAATTCTAAGGGATGCTGGTAGATACTTGACTTCTCATAATAAAGATTCAAAAGGTAAGTAAAGTATCAGGCTGTTGTCAGAAGAAAACCATGAACAACAAGAACAACAACAATAAACTGTCACAAAACATTTTTGGAAAATTTCAAGTTTGTCATATCTAAGTTAACTCTGGAGTAAAAAAAGAATGCAAAGGTACAAGATCCCAACGATGAATGTAACTGTACTGTATACCTAAAATATACCAATAAACTCAATGAGAAAAAAAAGAAATTTTTGATGACTTTTAATTAGACATTGTGTAATAAATGTTTTAGCCCATTCATTTATAGTTAATATTTTCCGAGGAAATATGACATGTGAATCATTATAGCTCTTTAAACAAGTAGTTTTTGTTTGATTTGACTATGTCGCTCTTTGAATTCGTTGATTCTGTTGTTTTCCAAAAATTATTATTTGTGATTACAGATTTTTTTCCGTATTTTTGTATTTTAGGAAAAATTGGTGGCTTCAGAATATAATTTGAAACCGTTAACATTTTGCATAGCTAAGGCTAATTTCTTCGTTAAGTTTGCTTACAATCAATTCTTTAATGAAACACAAGAATTATAGATGTGGTTCTATATTGAAAGACGACTAAGAGATCAGATAATGTGTATCTGTTTTTCTATATTACATTCAAAGCAGATATTTTCTGAAAAATTTTAGGTTTAAGAATATTTTCTCTTTCTGAATTATTTTAGCCCATCTCCAGGGAGTTCTTTTATTGCTAACTTATAGGATATGAGATAACTTTCATGCTATAAAAATAAATGAAAATAATGTGATATGTCAGATTTCTTGTGGAGTATGAGTCTTCACCCTGTTGGAATGGCATAGTTTCACAGAAAATCACACTTCTATGACTATTGCTGAAAATTAATTGAAATTAAAGACTATTTACAAAAGAAGAAATATAGAAGATTTGATTCCTGTCTGAAAATGAAATTTCTTCTGTCTCTTGACATGTATCTGCATGAAAATTGTTCCTCTTCATTCTATCACCCATTACTTAATAAATATATATTGAGCATTTGGTTTGAATAAAATTGGACTTAAGGTAATAAGATCACAAGAAGGTAAAAAAATGCCCAAGAATTTGCACATTTTGATCTGACCATTGACCAAAGAGCAACACACACAAAGAGTGTTACGAAAAATGAGAAAAAAAGAGATTTCCAACTTGAACTCTAATTTCCAACTAGACTTTAAATAGACAGCTTAAAATATTCCAGCAAATGAATTGCAAAATGAATGTAGCATAATAGTTTGAGACCAAGAAAATGAAAACCCCATGCATAGTTAATCTTTCCTATACTAATGTGGATATTAAAGTCTAAAGAACAATTAGTCATATATATTTAAATATTTTAATTCAAAATTTTGGAATTATCAATGTCTAAAGTATGGATGTATTTTTAATATTGCTAATGATAAATCTTTATCTAAATCTATATTATGCTTTCTGTTATGAGTTGATAATCTATGATCAACAAAATAAACATTTTAATTTCATCTTTATCTCAACTTCCAAATATGTGTATATTGGGTGTGTGTTTTTCATATTTATAATAAGATTTTGATGATGAATATTAGTACTTTAAAACAAATTTACATATATTGACATGTGTATGCTCAAAAATATTTACTTATTGGAATCAATAATTTGATTTGTTTTCTAAAACAAAAGATATGGCCCTTCTTACAATATTAGATTACTGTCCTTATTCAGATCATCCAAAAAATTTCATCTTAATGTTTTCCTTACTTGGATACAGACAGAATTTACAGGTTACCCTGAGAATGTCACTTGATGCGTTCTCTGAGCTGTAATTGCTATAGCCCTTCTTCCTAAAATCTTCTTGACCTTGAGTGGCAGGCACATAGATGATTTATCTTCCACATTTCATTTATCCTGTATTGTTACACTCATAGATCTTATAAAGAACTGCCTACAAACCTACCAGTATACCCTGTAACATGTTAAAGTTGAGAAACTGACTCCTAGAGCTTTAGGGGAAGCTATAGCGAGTAAGGAGAGTAGAACACATAGAGTTTGGTAGTGGTGTGTGGCCTGCATAGGACATTACCTAGCCTTGTGCAGATGTCACTTTCAATTAAGGGTGGATGGTTAGAGAGGGAGGAGATTCTGATGTGATAGGCTTTGTGGGAAAAACTCTGCTACTGTATCATAGCACCTGATTTATCAGATTTAATAATGTGATAAAATGGTAAAATCGCCCTTCTTACTGTCTTTAAAGATAAAGTTTAGTGTGCAGTTATCACATACATTGAAGAGTTTATTTGACTAATGTTTTCAGGAGAATGAATGCATTAGCTTCATCAATGTAGAAGCTTCATCACTATCCCCTGGGCTAAAGCAGGCTTCACTAATAGAAAAGTGTCAAAATAATACCCTACATACTACTGGATTATCCAGAAATAAAATAGAAATCAATAGCAAAAGAAACTATACAGACGCATGGAGATTTAGTAATGCATTTTCATGGAATAAAAGAATCACACAAGAAATTGGAGAAGGAATTAAAAAGTTCCTAGAATCAAATGACAATGGAAGAACAATATACCAAAGTCTGTAGGATGCAATTAAAGCAGCCCTAGGAGGGAATTTTATAGCTATGAATATACACATTAAAAGACTAGAATCCTCCCAAATAAATAACCTCATGATGCTTCTAAAGTTCCTAGGAAAAAAACCAAGAAAAATATAAACCCCAAACCAATAGAAGGAAAGAAATAATAAAGACTGGAACAGAAATTAATGAAACGGAGACAAAAATATAAAGAATCAAAGAATCAGAGTTGATTCTTTGAAAAGATACCCAAGATTGATAAACTTATAGCCAAACTTACAAAAAGAAAAAAAATAAGGCAAAACGACAATGGACATAATCAAATCCAGAGATTATAAGAAAGTATTTTGAAACCATATGTTCCAAACCATTAAATTTAGCAATAAAGAATAGATTCCTAAGCACACAGGAATTACCAAAATTTAACTTAAGAAGATATAAAAACCCTGAATAGACCAGTAATAGTCAATGAAATAAAGGCAGTAACAAAATACCTACAAACTCAGTAAGGACCTAGACCTGATGGATTCAAAGCAGAATTGTACCAGAACTTCAGAAAAGTTCTAATGTCAGTATCTCTCAAACTCTTCCGTGAAATGAAAAGGAATGGGACACTGCTAATCTCATTCCTGTAAACTAGCATTACACTAACAAGGACTTAACAAAAAAAGAAAACTTTGTAAACTAGTCTTCTTTCAGAATATAGATGCAAAAATCCTCAGGATGATACTGGCAAGCAGAATACAGCAAATCATTAAAAAGAACATACATTTGGGGGGGGGCTGATAGTTTTGCGTTCTTTATATATTCCCGATAATAGTCCTTTGAGGAGCAGCTGGTACAAATGTTTTCCCACATTGTAGGTTGTTTCTTAGTTCTGTTGATGGTTTCTTTTGCAGTGCAGAAGATTTTTAATAAGATGAGATCCCAGTTGTTAATTCTTTCTGCTAGTTCCCATGCTACTGAGGATTTGTTCATAAAGTCTTTTCCTATGCCAGTGTCTTCTAGAGTTCTGCCTAACTTATCTTCCAGCAAGTTTAGTATTTATGTTTTAATATTTAGATCTTTAATCCACTTAGATTTTAGTTTAGTACATGGTGAGAGATAAGGGTCTAGTTTTAATTTTTGGCAGGTTGAGATCCAGTTTTTCCAACACCATTTATTAAAGAGGCTATCTTTCCTCCAGTGGAGATAGTCAGCTCCTTTGTCAAAGATGAGGTAGCTGAGTACATCTGGAGTTGCTTTCGTATCTTCCAGTCTGTTCCACTGATCCTCAGGTCTGTTTCTTTGTCAGTACTCTGCTGTTTTTATCACAGTGGCTTTGCAGTATAGTTTCAAATTGGGAATTGTTATACCCACTACCATGTCTCTGTTGCCTAGGATGGCTTTTGCTATTCTAGGTCTGTTATGGTTCCAAATGAATTTTTGGATTCTTCTATCTAGTTCTGTGAAATATAGTGGTGGAATTTCAATTGGAATTGCATTGAATCTGTATAGCAGTTTTGGTAGTATGGCCATTTTCACTATGTTGATTCTTCCTACCCAGGAGCAGGGGATATATTTCCATTTTCTTATATCCTCTTCAATCTCTTTTTTGGGAGTGCTGTAATTTTCAGTGTAGAGGTCTTTTGCTTCTTTTGTTAGGTTGATTCCTAGGTACTTCATTTTTTTGGATGCTATTATGAAAGGAATTGTTTCCCTAATTTCTCTCTCAGTGAGTCTGTTATTTGTGTACAAGAAGGCTATTGGTTTTTGGGTGTTGACCTTGTATTCTGCTACTCTGCTAAAAGTGTCAATTAAGTCTATAAGTCTTTTGGTGGAGTTTTTTATTTTTTTTTTTGGTCTTTTTTATTGCTTTAATTTCTTTCTCTTGTCTAATTGCTATGACTAATGTTTCCAGAACTATATTGAAGAGAAGTGGTGATAGTGGGCATCCTTGTCTTGTTCCTGATTTTAACATGAAGGTTTTCAGTTTTTGGCCATTTAATATGATGTTGGATGTTGTTTTTTCATAGATAGCCTTTATTAAGTTGAGATACAGAACATCTATTCCAATTTTTTGCAGGGTTTTTCTCATTTATGGGTGTTGAATTTTGTCAAATGCTTTTTCTGCATCTATTGAGAGGATCATGTGGTATTTGTCCTTGACTTTGTTAATATAGTGTATTACAAATATAAAGACCCAATTCAAAAATGGGCATCTGAAATAAACATTTCTGAGACAAGTAAAAGCAGCAAGTAAATATATGAAAAAATGTTCCACATCACTGATCATTCGAGTGATGCAGATGAAAACAACACTGAGATTCCACCTCACCCCACAAAGAGTGGCTGCTATTGAGAAATCACACAATAACAAATGTTGGTGGGGTTGTGGGGAGAAAGGAACCCTTCTCCATTGTTGGTGGGAGTGCAGACTTGTGCAACCACTATGGAAATCAATATGGAGATACCTCAAAGAGCTGGGACTAGAGGTTCCATTTGACCCAACCATCCCTCTTCTGGGTATCTTTCCAAAAGAATTTAAAAAATCACATCACAGTGACATATACACACCTATGCTTATAGCAGCATAGTTTGTAATAGCTGAAACATGGAAACAGCCCATTTGCCCATCAGCTGGAAACTGGATGAAGAAGGTGAAATTTTTGTATAAAATTAAATACTACTCAGCCATAAAAAATGAGAAATTAGAGTCATTCATAGAAAAATTGATACATTTTGAGAGTATACTCCTAAGTGAAATAAATAAGTCACACACGGGGAGGGTAGGGGAAAGGGAATAGGGAAAATAAAAAAATATGAGAAAATGAAAAATGGAAATAAAGTATTTGTAAATGGGGAAAGGTAGAGAGCATGAAGCGAGAGGGCAGGGACTAGGGGAAAAACTGAGAACCAAGACCTGTCATGTAAAGGTACAAAATCCCAGTAATGAATGTAACTGTACTGTCTACCCAGAATGTACCAATAAACTCAATGAAAAGAAAAGAAAAAGAACATACATGATGATAATGTTGGCTTCATTCCAGGAATGTAAGGATGGTTCAACCCACTTAAATCAATAATTGTAATAAATCACATACACAAAGTGAAGGATAAAAATTAGATGATCATCTAAATAGGTGCTGAAAGAGCCTTTGAAAAATCCAACATCCATTCATGATAAAAACCCTGATGAAAAGAGGTACAGAGTGGCCTTATCTCAAATAAATAAAAATCATTTATGGCAAACCCACTGTAAACATAACACCAAGTAGAGAAAAATAAAATGAAAGCATTCCCTCTAAAATCAAGAGCCAGGGGGCTGGGGATTTAGCTCAGTGGTTCAGTGGCCTGCCTTGCAAGTGCAAGGACCCAAGTTCAATCCCCGGTAAGAAAAAATAAATAAATAAATACAAATAAATAAAATAAATAAATAAAATCAAGAGCAAGAGAGGGCTGAACACTCTCACTACTTATGTTCAACATAGTTCTCAAATCATTACCTTGAGCAGAAGCAAGAAAAAGATAAAAGGGGTACATATAGAAAAAAAAGTCAAAATATCCTCATTTACAGATGATGATTCATTATGTAAAAGACCAACCAAAGCACTCTGAGCTAATATGCATTCAGTAAAGTAGCAGCATACAAAATCAATATGCAGAAATCAATATGCACTGAAGAAGAAATCAGGAAAGCAATCCTATTTGCAATAGTTTTAAAAAATGCAGCGGGTAACTGGACCAAACATATTGATTGGTGGAACAGAATAATGACTGAGAGAGGAAGGAAGAGAGCAGTGCTTAGAAGATAGCACTGGTCTCACTTATTACATTAATTTGTTACACTTGGTTGAACAAGGAGAATATTTTATGTAGAAACAATTAGCCTCTTTGTCTACATTATCATGTTTAGGTACAACCACTTGTACTTTCAAGAAATATTTTTTTTAAAAGAAAGTAACGCTTATCCATTGTGTCTCATTCAGATTCCAGCAACCAGAGTATTTATAGTTTTAGGAAAGATAATATGATGTAATTATGCGATTTGGGAAATAAGACTAGCTACTATCCCATGATACAGTTGCCTTTGTTGATGTGCATTTTAGTGTAGGAGACAGAGTTAAGACTTCAATTATACTAGCAGCTGTTCCTCTGACTTCTATTTTAATGTCTCAAAAATTATTTCAAAATATTTAAAACAAAGTCCTAGCATTAAATTGCTGCTAAAATGTATACAATACTATATCCACTGATAGTGTTTATTTTAGGGGCATAATTCATACAAGAAGTATCCCATAAGGAGCAAATTTTAAACCCAAGGAGAATTCATAATCCAATTTTAAGTACTTAACAAATTAAACTCACATAGAAGCCAAATAGTGAATTATGCTTTTAAAAGTTCTAAGTCCTATTAAATAGTGTAAAATTTACAACTTTTCCTCTAAAATTAGGAATATGATAAGGTTGCTCATTTCTATTTAATGTAGTCCTAGAAAAAAGGATTGGATAGGAGAAAGAAATAAGAGATATATAAATTGTAAAGGAAAAAGTTGGATTTTTCCTGTTTGCATACAACCAAATTTTATATACAGAAAATAGTAAGGACTCCATCAAAATAATATTACAATTAAATGAGTTCAGTGAATTTGCAGAATTCATAGAATCTTGTAGAAAATCTATGTACAAATATTTGTGACATTTCTACATACTAACAATGAACTATCTGAAAAATCAAGCAGAGTCCCATTGAGAATGACAGACCATCTATATGATGATGGTCCTGTAAGGTTATATCACTTAATGTCATAGCAGTTGGAGGTTGTGTAAGTACTCTCTCTGACATTTTTACAGTGACACATTTAGTGGAGTACTAGTCTACCATAAAGATGGGTAAATTCAAATCATTTGTAGGAAAATGAATCCAACTTGAGATTATAATGCTAAGTGAACTAAATCAGACACAAGCTTAAATATCACATAGTCTCCTTACACGAGAAACCCAAAATATGCCTAAAGAGCAAAACTAGAGATAGGTGATAAGAAACCTGGAGATTGATCTTTTATAAAAGGGAAGGAGTCCAAGATATGGAGGGAAAGAGAAGGAAGGGGAAGGGAATACAATGAAAACAGAATTAAGGTGTCTTTTTTACATGTACCAACTCCCCAGAAGGAATGTAATCATTATGTATTGCAAGCATATACTGATTAAACAAATAAAAATTTGATAAAAATCACCTGAGGATATGATCCTCGCAAAGTATTCCCTTCTATAGCAAGTCATGACTGTCACAAATAGATCAACTAGATAGAAAATAAACAATGAAATGCTAGAACTCAAACTCTTGAACAAATGAACTTAACAGATGTTTACAATATTCCACCCCACAAAATCAGAATATAGATTCTTTTCAGCTGTACATAGATTGTTTTGCAAAAGAGACCACGTACTCGTAGTACATGTCTAAGTAAGTGCAAAGGAATTGAAGTGATACCCTGTACAATATCAGACCATAGTGCAGTGAAATTGGAGATCAATAGCAAAAGATACTGCAAGAATTTCATAAACACACAAAAATTGAACAAAACACTCCTGAATAAGCAGTGGGTCACAGAGGATATTAAGAAATCAGAAAGTTTCTACAATTAAATGACAATGAAAATACAACATATCAGAGTCTATGGGACACAATGAAAGCAGTCTTGCAATGGAAATTCTTGGCAGTGAATACACATATTAGGAAAACAGAGCTCAATTAGACAACCTGATGCTAAACCTCAAGCTTCTAGAAAAAGAACAGAACAAACCCAAAGCTCATACAAGGGAGGAAATTAAAAAGATCAGAGCAGAAATCAGTGCAATATAGACTAAGAGAATGATACCAAAAATCAACAAAGCCTAGAATTGGTTCTTCAAAAGAATAAAACTGACAAACCCTTAGCCAACCTTACCAAAGAAAAGGAAATAAAAGGCCCAAATCCATGCAATTAGGAATGAAAAGGGTGAAATTACAATGGACCCAGCAGAAATCCAGAGAATCATCAATACCTACTTCCAGAACCTTTATACCAAAAAGATGGAAAATATAGAAGAAATGGACAGATTCCAAGATTCATATGAATTACCAAAGTTAAATGAAGATGACCTAAAAATTCTAAACAACCCAATATCAAAGAAATTGAAAATGTAGTTAAAAACCTACCAACTGAGAAAAGCCTGGGCCCTGATAGCTTTACTTCTGAATTCTACAAGACATTTAGAGAGGAACTACTGCCCATGCTGTTTAAACTCTTCATTGAAATTGAAAGGGAAGCAATATTCCCAGATTAATTCCTGAAAGAACCATCACCTTGGTCCCTAAACAGAGAAAGACACAACCAAAAAGAGAACCATTGGCCAACCTAACTAATGAACATAGATGCAAAAGTCCTATTAAGGATAATGGCAAATACAATGAAGAAAGAAGATCATTAAGAAGATCATACACCCTGACCAAGTGGGATTCATCCTAGGGATGCAGGGGTGGTTCAACATACACAAATCAGTAAATATAAGATACTATATTAATAGAGCCAAGAACAAAAACCATATGATCATCTAGTGTTTGACAGAATCCAACGCTCATTCATTAAAAAAAAAAAAATCCTACAGAAAATTAGAATTGATGGTCTCTACCTCAATCTGACAAAAGCCACCTATGAAAACCCAACAACCAATATGCTAAATAGTCAAAACTGAAATCCTTCACACTAAAATCAGGAACAAGACAAAGATGTTCACTATCACCACTCATGTAAAATATAGTTTTGGAAACATTGGCTACAACAATTAGAGAAAGAAAAGGAATAAAGATAGGAAATTCAGAAATCAAATTGTCATTTATTCGCAGATGACATGATATCCTGTACAGCAGACCCCAAGAACTCCATCAAAAGTCTTCTAGACTTAATAACTAAATTCAGCAAAGTAGCTGGATACAAGGTCAACACCCCAAAATCAGTAGCTTTCCTGAACATGAAAAACAGACTCACTGAAAGAGAAATGGAACAAACAATTCTTTGCACAATAGCATTGAAATACCTAGGAATCAACCTAATGATAGAAATAAAAAACCTCTACTCTGAAAACTATAGCACTCTGAAAAAAAGAGATTGAAGAGGATATCAAAATGGAAAGACATCCTTTTCTTCTGGGTAAGAGAAATTAATGGTGAAAATGGCCATAATTCTAAAGCTGTTATATAGATTCAATGCAATCCCAATTGAAATCCCATCAGCATACTTCACAGACCTCAAGAAAACAATCCAGAAATTCATTTGGAATCAGAAGAGATTTAGAATAGCAAAAACAATTCTAGGCATTAAACACAAAATAGGGGATATCACAATCCCCGACTTGAAACTATACTACAAATCCACTGTGATAAAAACAGCATGGTACTGGCAAAGAAACAGACCTGATGACCAGTGGAACAGATTAGAAGATGCAGAAACAACTCCAGACACACAGCCAGCTCAACTTTGACAAAGGAGCCAAACATCCTCAGTGGAGGAAAGATAGCCTCTTTAATAAATGGTGCTGGAAAAACTGAGTTTCAACTTGCCAAAGATTAAAACTAGACCTATATTTCTCACCATGCACTAAACCAAAATTTAACAAGATTAAAGATTAAATATTAAAACAAACACTAAACTGGCTGGAAGAGAGGTTAGGTAGAACTCTTGAAGACATTGGTGTAGGAAAAGATTTTATGAACAGAACATCACAACATCATTTTGCCATGAAGTAACACAAACAATAAGTGAGATGTCTTCTTATTAAAAAGGCTTCTGCATGGCAAGAGAAATGACCAACAGTGTGAAGAGACCACCCACAATGTAGGAAAAAATTTTCACCAGATGTTCCTCAGACAACGAGCTACTATCTAGAATATATAAAGAGCTTAAAAAAATCAGACCTCCCAAATTTAAAGACCTAATCCAAAAATGGGCATTTGAAATGAACAGGCATTTTTCAGACAAAGAAGTAGAAATGACAAAGATAAAAAAGTTCAACATCACTGTTCATTTGTGAAATGCAAATGAAAACAACACTGAGATTCCACCTCATCCCAGAAAGAATGGCTGCTATCAAGAAATTAACCAATAACAAGAGCTTATGGGGCTATGGGGAAAGAGAAACAGTACTCCCCTGCTGGTGGGATTATAGAATGGTATAACCACTGTGGAAATCAGTATGGGAGATACCTCAAAGAACTAGAATTGGAAGCCTCCTTTAACCCAGCAATTCCCTGGCTGGGGGTCTTTCCCAAAGAATTAAAAGAATCATACCACAATGATATATGTGCACCCCTGTTCATAACAGCACAATTGGGAATAGGTAAAACTTGGAAGCAGCCCAGTTGCCCATCAATGGGAGACTGGATAAAGAAAAACATTTTTTTTTTTTAGTAAGATGGAGTACTACTCAGCCATAAAGAATGAGAAATTAGAGGCATTTATAGCTAAATGGGTGAACATTGAAGTGATACTCTTAAGTGAAATGAATAGCACACACTTGTGTAAATGCTGGATAGTTTCTCTGGTGTGATAAACTGAAAGTGTACATAGGACTAAAAGGCATAATAGATAATGTGAAGTAGGAAGAAAAGGGACAAAGGGGAAGGACGGGAAAGGAAAGAAGGAAATGTAATTAATATGAGAATAAAAAATAATGGAAGCAAAGTCTTTGTAGATAAGTGGGGATGGAGGGGTTGAAGGGAGGGCGGGGGATGGGGAAAAATCAGAATCAAGATTGATTATGTAATGGTGCAAATTTTCAATAATGAATGTCATATTGTATACCTTAAATGTACAAATAAAATTAATTTTAAAAAATACAATGGAAAACATATAAATATCACACACACAAATACCATAAATAAAATGCTTTTTTTAAAAAAATTTTCTCTATAGGCAATTTTATTAGAGTTTTGGGTTTATTTGGTTGTTTTGTTTTTGGGTTTTTTTTGTTTTGTTTTGTTTTATTTGGTACCAGGGATTGAATTTGGGGCCTTGTGCTTGTGAGGCAGGCAACAGAATCACTGAGCTAAATCCCTGGCCCTTAGGTCACTTTAATTTTCTACTTTAACACTGTAGATTATTATATTTTTATTTAATAAATAAATAATTACCTACATTTTTCCTATACATCATTTTTTTCCAGCTTTAATTGAGTTTATTGGTACATTTTAGGGATACAGTACAGTTACATTCATTGTTGGGATCTTGTACCTCTACGTGACAAGTCTTGATTCTCATTTTTTCCCCTTACCTCTGTCCTCCCTTCACCCCCTCCTCCCCTCCCCATCTACAAACAC
>NW_022900941.1:28238767-28240682 GCF_012274545.1 Fukomys damarensis | reverse complement strand
AAGGCTATTGATTTTTGGGTATTCACCTTGTATCCAGATACTCCACTGAATCTGTCAATTAAGTCTAGAAGTTTTTTGGTAGAGTTTTTTGGATCTTCAATGTAGAGTATCATATCATCAGCAAATAATGACAGTTTAACTTCTTCCTTTCCTATCTTTATTGTTTTAATTTCTTTCTCTTGTCTAATTGCTGTGGCTGATATTTTCAGAACTGTATTCAAGAGAAGTGGTGATAATGGGCATCCTTGTCTTTTTCCTGATTTTAACATGAAGGTTTTCAGTTTTTGGCCATTCAATATGATGTTGGCTGATGGTTTTTCATAGATAGCCTTTATTAAATTGAGGTATAGACCATCTATTCAAAATTTTTGCAGGGTTTTTATCATGAATGGGTGTTGAATTTTATCAAATGCTTTTTCTGCATCTATTGAGAGGATCATATGGTTTTTGTCCTTGACTTTGTTAATATAATGTATTACATTTATTGACTTTCGTATGTTGAACCACCCTTGCATCTCTGGAATAAATCCTATTTGGTCAGGATGGATGATCTTTTAAATAATCCTGTGTATTCTGTTTGCTAGTATCTTATTAAGGATTTTTGCATCTATATTCATTAAGGAGATTGGTCTGTAGTTCTCCTTTTTAGTTGTATCTTTCCCTGGTTTGGGCATCAAAGTGATACTTGCTTCCAGGAATGAATTTGGAAGTATACCTTCCCTTTTGATTTCATTGAAAAGTTTGAAGAGTAATGGTAGTAGTTCTTCTCTAAATGTCTTATAAAATTCAGCATGAATCCATTAGGGCCTGGGCTTTTCTTTGTTGGTAAGGTTTTAATTACATTTTCCATTTCACTGATTGTGATTGGGGTGTTTAAAATGTTTTTATCTTCTTCGTTCAACTTTGGTAATTCATAAGTATCTAGAAATCTGTCCATTTCTTCTGTGTTTTCCATTTTATTAGAGTGCAGATTCTCAAAGTAGGTGTTCATGATCCTCTGGGTTTCTTTTGGATCTGTTGTGACTTCGCCTTTTTCATTCCTGATTGCATAGATCTGAGCCTTTTCTTTCCTTTTTTTGAAAAGATTAGCTAAGGGTTTGTCGATTTTATTTATTCTTTCAAAAAATTGTGAAATATAGTGTTGGAATTCCAATTGGCATTGCATTGAATGTATATAGCAGTTTTGGTAGTACGGCTATTTTTACTATGTTGATTCTTCCTACCCAGGAGCAGGGGATATCTTTATAATTTCCTCTCTTGTTTGAGCTTTGGGTTTTTCTTGCTCTTGTTTTTCTAGGAGTCTAAGTTTCATCGTTAAGTTTTTTATTTGAGCCCCCTCTGTTTTCCTAGTGTGGGCATTCAATGTTATGAATTTTCCATGTAGAACTGCTTTCATTGTGTCCCAAAGATTTCTGTATGTTGTATTGGCATTCTCATTTATTTGTAAAAACTGTCTAATTTCTTCTTTAACTTCCTTTGTAATCCATTGATTGTTTAGGAGAGTGTTGTTCAGTTTCCATGTGCTTGTGAAGTTTCTATAGTTTCTTGTGCTATTGATCTCCAATTTGATTGCCCCATGATCTGATAATATACAGGGGATGACTTCAATTTTTTTGCATTTATTTAGACCTGTTCTGTGAGCCAGTATGTGGTCTATCTTGGAGAATGATCCATGTGCATCTGAAAAGAATGTATATTCTGATTTTTGGAGGTGAAATACTCTATAAACATCTATTAATTGAATGTGTTCCAAAGCTTGGTTCAGTTCTATTATTTCATTGTTGATTTTCTGTCTAGATGATCTGTCATTTTGTGATAGTGGGGTATTTAAGTCCCCCACTACAATTGTATTAGTGCTTATTTGGTTTTTCATGTTACTTAATATTTGTTTTATATAGTTGGGGGCATTTATATT
>NW_022900941.1:28212934-28237674 GCF_012274545.1 Fukomys damarensis | reverse complement strand
GTTCTATATGTCTCACTTATCTGTATGTCTAATTCTTCCCTTCTGTTTGGGAAGTTTTCTGTCATTAATTCTGTGAAGAGCTTTTTTATGTCATTTGCATTTTCTCCTGTTTTTTCATGAATTCCTATCAGTTTTATGTTATTTTTCTTTGTATCATCTAGGAGTTGTTGGATTGGTTTCTCATGATCCCTTACTGTTTTTAAGAGACCTCTTTTTTCACGGACACTGACTGTGATCCTATCTTCTATATCTGAAATTCTATCTTCGCAATCTTTTATTCTGTTGCATACACTTTCAATAGAGGTTTTAATCTCCTAGATATCTATTTGAATCTGTTTTATGGATTCCATTTCTTTCCTCTGTTGGGCATTCATTGTTTCCATTTCTTTCTTATGCTGAGTCTTCATGGTTCTATCGTGGTCTTGAGGTCATCTATTTTTTTGTCATTTTCTTCTCTAGAGTCTCGAATCATGACTTCCATTTTGCTCATCATCTCTCTGGTTAACTGGGAAATTATTTCTGATTTGAATTTTTCTAGAGCCTGATTGATCTGTTTTGTTACCTCCTGTGCTATGGGTCCAGGGTGTCCTGTTGGTTCACTATCAGACTTTTCATCCTCATTTGTCCTACTATTTGCCATTGGTGAACTGGAAATCTGTTTTTGTGTCTTGCTTAAGTGTTTTCTCATTTTTATTTTTGTTGTTGGTTTGTCGTTCTTTAATTTTTGGGTATTACTTAAATCTTCCTGATATAGTTGCATTTTAGCTTTTGAGTTTCTAATGACTGATAGACATCCTCATTTTCATAATATCAGAGAAAACAACTCTTTAAATCAATCACAACCCTTTATCCCAATTGATACATTCAGCAGCCCAATAGGATCAGGCACAGCTTGCAAACTGACCACTTGTGGTAGTCATGAATGTATCACCTTTAACTCATGTGAATTAAATTAATTTCAAGAAGCAGACCATAATATGTTTGCAGTGAATACACTTTTCAATACAGCATCTTTACCATTTAGGATGGGGGGTTAGACTTAGAACGAGAGGATTAGATAAGTGAAAGAACTGGAGAGGTTTGAAGTGAAACCAGAGGATGTAGAATGACCTTACTATCTTTACAAAGCTATTAACTTCAGAGGGGATAGAGAGAGTGCAGGAATAAGGACAAGAATATATCCCCTTAACAATAACAGGCACTTGCCTTCCCTTGAAGGTACAGATACGTGAGTGAGGTAAAATGACAGGAGAAAAGAACATAAAGAGAAACCCCTCCTAAAAAGAAAAAATAATAAAAGAAGAAGTCTGAGTTAGAGCAGGAGCCGGAACAAAAAGGGAGATGAGGGATAATATGGTGGAGCAAGAGACTGAATTGGAGAGAGAGGACAGAAAAAAGAAAGAAATTTTAGGGTGGAATAAGGAAAAGAAAAAAAGAGAAAAAAAAAGAATTTGAAGGGTCTTTTTCAAACTGTCTCTGTTCTCATACTATACCACATGTACAGCCATATGCAGAACCGAATCCCCTGGTCTCAGCTAGCCAATGGCAGTTCCCCACAACTGAGACTGATCACAGTCCACAAGGCCTAACTTGAGTTTCCCTCCCCTCAGGGTTGAACTCCACTCAGTTCTATTACAGGTTTCCCCTGCCCTTTCTTTAATGATGTTCAAAGTTGGGAGCTCAGAAAACTGCCCTTCATGAGAACCTATGCCTCTGCAGAGTTGGTCTAAGGACTGGCCCAATCAGGAGATTTGAGAGTGGCGGGGCGGTGGGGAGGTCGTGGGGGTGTTTCAAGGGTGCCTGCACGACTACCTTCCTTACTGGGTCTCTTGTGGCGCAGTCCGGGAGGTCGCACACCCGCCGGGTTATCTCAGGCAGGCATGCAGCTGAAGAGAAAGCGTACTTTTTCTAGACAAATCTGTTTTTGGACTTTCCATAGAAATCCTCTCCTTAGGCAGAGGAATAGCTAAGCCTCTATTATTAGTGGAAAGAATAGCAACCAATACTAATTTACTTAGAATAAAATACAAACATCTGAGCTTCCTTCCCCACATATACTATATATTGTTGCAATTGGAGTGCATCACAAGCTCGGGGAATGTTAGTTTGCTTCTTCCCATTTCTTTCTCCTTTTTTTTTTTTTTTTTTTTCCTAAACCAAGTCTTTGATTCACTTAGAGGAAAACAAAACAAAAAGAACATAATCTTAGCCAATGCTAATGCTGAACAATTGAAGCGATAATTTTCAGAAGAAGGACGATATAAAACATTCCTTCTATTTGAATTCAAAGCCATACATAGACATTGACTTCTGACAGCATTCCTTTCTCGGTCTCCTTCCCTTTGCCAGAACACCCGGTTGCCCACATCTTGGCAAGCTCATAAGCAGACCTAGGTGCTTACCCCTTCGGCAACAGTGAAAGACTCAAATCATGAAAGCTGCTGATCACTCACTGGGATTTGCACCCCAGCCTTACTGCCTAACTGCAATAAAAGTCAGCCCATTCTCTTTCCTATCTTTCCAAGCCATTTTCGATATGCTTTAGAATAGAGGTTTGCCCTGAAGAGACTTCAGTTGCATAGTACAGCTTTTCATACTTGCTTCTTGTGTGGTGACATCAGCCTCAATGTTGCATTCAGATTTTGGGTGAGGTGTACAGCTGCTTTTGAAGGTAACCACAACACTTTGAAGTGTTTGTGAACTTTAAAGTGATTGCGTGAGAAAGGGAGAGGGAGAAGAGAGGGAACTTAGGTAATTGAAATTACAAAATAAGTTTTGAAAATTTAAAATATATGTACCAATTTAGAATTAAAGAAAAGCTTGATGTGTATGCCCCACACTATTTGATTATTAGGATACAGTACTAGCATCTTGGAAAATGGAATTTATACACTGATTTCTAGATTATGAAAACATGTTAGTGTCAAAACTTCTACCTCAATCAAAATTTCAATCACCAGATGGAATGAAGAGTTTTTAGAAATAAACAGACCTGTATTTGTTCAGTCTCAGTGCATTCAACCTGAGGGAGTTATAATAAAATTACCCTTTGAAATCAAGTGAAGTTCTGCCCCTCTTTTCTCAGTGTTATCAACTAGGAGTCTCATAGAACGTGGCACTAGAACATCAGTGCTCCTAACCCTGCCACCCCTGTGCAGCACAGAGAAAACACCTGGTAGAGAAGAAAGGCCATAATCTGAGAAGGCAATGAAGAGATTAGAACAAAGCAGGACTAAGGATCCACAGAGTGAAGTCAAGGATAATGAAGAGAGGAGAGCTCACAGTAGAGGCTGTATCAGAGACCTCAGACACTGTAAAGAAAGATTGATGTACACATATTTCACAGAGCAGGCAGGACTCATATATCTGATTGTACTCCCAGATGTTTGCTTGTGTCATACACATTCCCAATGTAACCTGGACAAAGCGTAATTTTTTTTTCAGCTTTAATTGAGTTTATTGGTACATTTTAGGGATACAGTACAGTTACATTCATTGTTGGGATCTTGTACCTCTACATGACAAGTCTTGATTCTCATTTTTTCCCCTTACCTCTGCCCTCCCTTCACCCCCTCCTCCCCTCCCCATCTACAAACACTTTATTTTCATCTTTTCATTCTCTCACATTTTTTTCTTTTCCCTTTTTGCTCTTCCCCTACCCATCCCACCTTCCCTACACCTTTAGCTCCTTTCTTCCCATTTCTAAATGTCAGTAACCTTATTAGAATCTTATGCATTGTTGCAGATTAGATTCATTCATAGGAAAGTGAATACATATTGAAGATATACTCCTAAGTGAAATAAATAAGTCACACATGTGTAAATACCGAATAGTTTCCCTGGTGTGAATAATCTGAATAATCCAAAGCCTAATTTTGTCCTATGGCAGGCAGTTGGTGTTGTAGTAATGCTCCGTAACAAACATTATACCAGTTGCTGACCTACAGCAATAGATATATGTTTGCACTCTTGGGTCTGCTGATCATCTGTAATGGCTCTGTCCTAGGCTTTTAACCAACTACAGATTTGCTTATTGTATTTTCTCAGTACAAGAAGTAGGCTGAAGTGACTATGCTTTTCCCATAGTAAATATCAGATAGAAGAAATTTGCAAATCTTCATTGTGTAACTGATACGTGGTTGCTTCTTTCTGAGGACCATTGCTGAGAAGAATCACAAACTTTTCAAAATAGTCAATCATAAAATAAATATAGTAGAAAATTTGGTACATACAAGAAAATAATAATCTATTCATAATATTTTGACATATTTCCTGAAAGATTTTTTGTGTATTTATGTAATAGTCATTTAAGGTACCACTTCCCATGTGCAATTTTGCTACTTTTTAAAACTTGTATGATATAATTACAAAATCACAAGTAATTATATAGGTGTTATCTTAAAATCTAAATAGTATTCTATAGTATATATGAACTATATTAACTTGTGATATTAAATTGGTTCATATTTTAAATTTTATATTTCATTCATATTATAATTGTATTTTTACAATAAACATTTTTATTTGTGAAGATATAAATAAATCTGTAGCAAAATTAAACTTAAAGAACAACTTTCAGTTTGCAAAGCGTTTTAGTTATTCTTTTATGTTGAACAATAAGAAATTGCTGATATTTGACATTTGACCTTCAAAACTAGCAATTTCAGCTGTATCAAACTAAATAAATCTATTTTAGAATCTTCGTGTGTCTTAATTTAATCTCACTGCTATTTCTGTTTAATTAAATCTGCTTTCCTAGGTGTGAATATTATAAACTAAAATCAACTTATTACTGTTTTCTTCTCTGTTTTAACGACTTGCATTTAATCACAAATTTTCTTTAATCAGGTTTTATACATAAACATGAAATCACCTACATTATTTTCTTAAGGGTTGGAAAACGTGAATGATCTTTAGAAACAGAACCTATTTGTTATATGGAAATAAACTGGCTTTTTCTCATACCGTCCCAGAAGCCTGGTGACATTTCTCACACCCACAGAATCAGTTTAAAAAGTTTATTAAAAGGTTTTAAAAAGTTTAAAAAAAGAAGGGACCTCATATTTTCTTCAGTTGAATAGCCTAATTTTATAGGAAATTGAACCTGGAAATATTGGCAGTATTTGTCTTATTATTGTGGGAAGATTAAACTTGTTGAGAAATCTCAGCAGATTTCTGTTGTTTATCTGAGGATTAGGAGCGTGCAGTAGGAAAGTAGGTGAACTGGTGGGATTGTAAGAAAAAACATGGCAGTTAAATTTGAATTTCAGATCAAGAGTGAACTTTTAAAATATATATAGTTTAGCACAATATTTGAGATAAACTAAAATTATTACTTGCTTAGCAGAAATTCAAAATTAACTAGTCATTCTGCAGTTTTACCTGCTGACTCTAACAACCATAAGAACTGGTCTTCTTGATGTCATGTTGGAAAATAGTTTATATTTAATGAAAGCTCTTATTCCAAAGCTTCAGATGAAGGTCTTGAAATCTAGTATCTCATTCATGAGATAAGCTAGCATTAAAAAATCCAATTGCAGTAATAACCTTTTCATTTTGTGTTAGCATATTTGGTTTATAAAGAAATGTCACAATTTGACATATTTTTACTCATATATGATCTTGATATTAGAAATAGCAAAGAAAAAAACACTAAAGTGCTAATCTTGCCCATTGGTAGCTCTCATGCAATCATATGTGGGAATTACAAATTACTATATCTCAATCGTGACATCTCTTTGAGAAAAATATTATTCTAATTATAGAGATGAGAAAGGAGAGCTTCCTAGAAATGAAATACCATTTACTCCACTGAGGAGTAAAATCAGTGATTTTTGCAAAATCAGTGTGTTTGGATTTAAAAGTTTTGGTTTTTCTACATTATACTACTCAGCGAGAAAGGAATACAAAAGCCCTCGTGTTGCTTTCACAGTGCTAACCTCCTTAGTCCTCCATACTCCTGTTCTCTGACATCTTCTTTGCCAATAAAATACTGGTTGCGTTTAAGTCTCTATTCTGCAGGAAGGGCACTTATCCTTAACCCCAGGCTGTATGTTCTGACAGTTTAAAACAACCATACTAACCTTTATTTTTCCATTGTTTGGGTTAGGATTATGGTTTGCAAATTTCTGTGGCTAAATTACCTGGAGAGCTTCTTCACACACAGATTGTTAGATCCCCATCTCCAGACCTTCTGATTCAGTAAGATGCATGGTGTGGAAGATCTTGTAAATCTACCAAGTTCCTAATGATACTTATGATGTTGATAGAGACCACATTTTAAAAACTACTGTTTCGGGAGAACTCTGTGACCTACGTGGGTAGGGAGGTCAGGGAATGCTTCTGAAAATATATCTCTACTTTTGAATGATTCTACATTTTCTTATTAAAAAAAAATTGTACAGTGTTCTTCCATTTCTTTGCAGCCAAATTCATCCTGCTTGATACAAGAGAATTAGGTTACTATCCTAGATTTTATTTGGAAATTTTAGTGGGTAATCCCTATGCCATTAAATTGATTGGCTGTCCATATGCCATTAAATGAGCAAATCCTCTGTCAGCATTTATGTTCACAAAATGCCATTTCTATGTACTTTACTATTAGTGGACATTACATTGAAAGTTTACAGCAAAACTTGCTAATAAAAGTGGTAGTAGAAACAAAAAGAGAAGTCCTTACTTTATGTCTTATTTACTTTTCTTGTAGTTGGGACAGAATATCTGACATTCACCCACCCATTAAAGGAAGAAAAGTTTATTTTAGCTCACAGTCTATAGAGGTTTTGGTCTGTAGGGGCTGGTTCCAGGTCAGGGGGACATGGCAGAGGGGAGTGGCAGAGGAGAAGGAGTCCAAGACAGAACAGGCAGGAAGCAGCCTGCTTCTCTTACCTCTGTCCCTTTATATTCCACTCAGGTTACAGGGCCACTGGTTGGCACCACTCCCACCCAGGATGGGGGCTCCATCCTAGTGAATTCATCCAGCCACACTCAGAACTATGCCAATCCAATCAGTGGACTCATCCAATACCACACACCCCTAATCCATCCACCTCCCATAAGTGCCACTTACATGTACATGAGCCTTTGGGGGGGAGCATCCAGATATAAGCCATAACATTTTGTCATAAAAACTCTGCTAGTAGGCTGTGCAGTACACTAAACACATGTTCTGAGATATGTATCTCTGAACCTCTTGTTTCAAGAGTTATTAAAGGGTTTGACACTAGATGGCATACATATTTTATTTAGTAGCTAAGTATTCTAACCAAGGATCTTCAGGCACTCTTTGTATATATTTGAAAATATATACATTCAATATAGTCACTTTGAGATTTTGGTGACAGTAGTATTTACATTATTACATGGTTTACAAAACCCATTTTTAAAACACTTTGAAGATAGTAGTGGTGTTTAAAACATGAGTCAAGGCAAATCTGAACTCCTACTAGTCACTTTTGATAAATGAATGGTAATTTTTGAATGTTAGATATTCTTCCTCTGGCTTGTATACCGAAAGCACTTGCAAAAGTTGCTCATTCTGATTTCATCTAGATGTCAAGGTTTGATTTGTAGTTAGCTACAAAGCTATGCATTTTCAATTAACTAGATTTTTAATTTTTTATAAAATATTTTCCTATCCTGAGTTGGTGCAACAGAACTATTTGTCTCATACCATTCAACCTCCCAAACAGATTCAACTCAAACTAAACTCATGGAAAAGTGTGTAGCATCCATTTAGATTACTTGTCCAAAGAATATTTTTTGTTCAACTTAGTTTACTTCTGTAATGTCAGTAACTATTAGCTCTTTGTTGGAATATTTTTACTTCTCCCATATATTTCTTTGGTTATCTGTATTTTATATATTTCCTATTAGATTTTAAGCAATTATTAAGTTTATTGGTACCTTTTAAGTACGCAATATGATGACATTCATCACTGGGAATTTGCATCGTTACATAATGTATCTTGGTTCTTATTTTTTTCCTCCATTTCCCTGAAGCACCTTGAGGCCATACTGTTAAGTCAAATATGTAGGACGCACATGTGTAAGTACTGAATAGTTTCTCTGCTGTGAGAAACTGAAAGTATAAATGAGGGTTAAAATGTATAATAAATAATGTGAAATAGGAAGAAAGGATCTATTAGGTTTTTGTTTTTTAAGAGTAGGAAAAATTTATTGAGGGAAAGAAAGCTTCTGTCTAAGAAGGAGGGCAACTGGAAAATGGGTTGACCCTCTGAGGTTTTTTAAGTCAAGTTTTATATAAACTCAGATTCTTGATAATTGACTGTTATGCAACTTCTGCCTTCCCCTTTAAAAAAACAGACTTCTCTTGAATAATTTGAATAGTTTATTACTTATTTTTCATATTACTAAAGTGGTTTGTGTGATCTTGAAAATGAACAATTTAAAGCTATACAATGAATGCAAATAACAGCAAAATAAAATGATCAATGGTAATGAACACTAGAACCTCCTATATAAACGGTTGCCTGAGTGACATTTGGGACAAGAATAAATTCATGCTTATCCTTAATAGATGAGAAAGATGATAACACATGCTATTAGAATACTTCAATGAGATGAGTACAAATGTGATCATTTCTGAACATCAATTTGCCACTAAACATTTTCATTCTTGTCTCTGTGACTTAAACACCTGCATGCATATTCACCGTAATGTGGATTCAATCAGGATTTGTCCAAGTCATCCTAATGAGTATTTAAGTGTTAGAATTTCAGATAGGTGTACATATTTGTATGAAGTTCAATTTTTTTGGACAGAATTTAAAATACGTCTGAGTAAAAATCTAAGAGATTTAAAATCAACAAAAACATTTTTATCAATAGATCAATCTGTGCATACACTTTTTTGAGGTGATTTCCTTAGATTTTTAATTTTCTTACATTTTATGCCAACTTTTTGTCAAAAGGACAATATATTTTGATCAAAGTTAACCTGTAAATTGAAAGATAATGCACTATTCCAATCATTAAATTAATGTTTAATCAACTGGATTAACAGGTATTCTATTGTATGCTGAATTAGTTACATCAAGAAGTCCAGTTTTTATTGGTAATGAGTAATGCTGCTCAGTTTGGCTTATTTATTTATTTATTTTTAAATTTGTTTTTTTGTCATTAAGATTTGAGTTATTTTATTTGACAATACAAAGTGCTAAAGACTTCAAAATAAAAAGTATAAGCCAGTTACATAGCAAAAAATCATTATGTATCTTTGTTATTTGCATTTACTGATACTTAATACAAAAATAATGATATTAAAAGCTTAAAACAGCAAGCAGTAACCAAAAATCCTGACAGCATTGGGAGGCTTTATCCTTTATATATGTGTTAACATGAAACTTGAACTTAGTATTTTAACATGTTTAATTAAATTTCTTTGCTCAGTTTGCCTTATTTTAGATTTGTAAATAGTTTCTCTGAAAGTCAATGGAAGTACACGATAGACTGCCCTTAATTAAAAAAAGCTTTTGGTCTAATTACGAGTTGTTTTCCCTCAGGAAGGGTAAATTTCACTCAGTGGATTTCACCAATTCTGTGGGATTCCTTATTTGAGCTTTATTTTGGCCATCCGCAGTCATCCTCTAAGAACAGTGAGCTATGGAGAGGTCCTGGAGGGTGTAATTAGTGGACCGTTATAAACTAAAGTTCTTTGTATTATATGTATGTATATATATATTTGTATTTATATATATATATTTGTATTTATATTTATATATATATATATTCTGAAGATAAAATGTAGGAATTTGTGGTTGGCTTAAGAGATTAGCATGTACAGATTATGCTATATTAATAATATTTAATTTAGCAATTCTTTCATATATATATATATATATATATATTTATTTATGATTTTACAAACAGTGAAACTGGGGTTTAAAGAGTTTCAAGCCCAGGGTCATGCAACCAATATGTAGGCAAATGAGACTGATTCCATATCTAACACCAAAGTTTCCAAGTTTTGTTTTCAAAATCATCAGGTATACAGGAATCCAATGAGTTTCTTTTGGTTCAACTATACATCTTTCCTAGAGAAGAAAGAAAACACACATCCTTAGATATATTCTAATTCACTCTTACTATATCTACATAGATGTAACCATAGACTAAGCATAGAACATATGAAAAGAAAGTTTTTAAAAATGAATTTATTACTTTGAGTTCTCCAAAGTAGAACCAGTAAGAGGGAGGGAGAAAGGAGAAAAGGAGAATGTTTTAATAGGGAATTGGTTTATACAACTACAAAAGTTGAAAAATCCCATGAAATGCTACCTCAAAGAAGGAAACTAGGGTAACTAATGATGTAATTTAGTCTGACGCTGAAGGCGTGAGAAACAACTGAATTTGTGGTACAAAACCCAATATCTAAATGCTGGAGAAATTCCAGTGTACAAACTGGATGTAAAAGCTCAAACAGAAAAATAATTGTATCTTCATCTACCTTTTTGATCCATTTTGGTCTTAGATGGTTTGATGTCCATCCATGTTGGTGAAATTGTTCCTCCTTTGTTCAATCTAGTGATATGACTGCTAATTCCTTCCAGAGACAACCTCACAGACACATCTAAAACTGTTGTTTGAATAGCTGTTTAGACATCCATCAATTGTGTTGACACATAAAATTAATTATCACATAGGGTAAAGGAGAAAAAAATGGGAGAGTTAATATAATACATATGGAAGAGTACAGTGGGAATTTATGGAATGGTAGAATGACAGCATTTAACATTTTTGGGTTTTACTTTAGTTGCTAGACTATTTTTGTGACTTTGCTCTTAATATTATAGCATTACAAGATACAGAACGCTGAATTAAACGTGCAAAAGCTGTTTTATGGAGGTCAGGGATCCAAATGATTTTAAGTTATAGCTGGAAGATATTCAATGTAACTTTCTTAATATCTATAGAAAAAACAAAGCTCAGAATGGAGGTACAATTTCAATTAAGCCATGTTGCCATAAGCAATTGCAAAGCAGGACCAGACTTCCAACCTCCTAAGTCCCAATCCTGACAAAGTTCCCATGGAAGAGGAACTTTTATTTCACCTCAAATTCAACATGGGAGTACTGTACTCAGGAGTCGTGAGCTTAATTTTCCTTTTCGAAGTGAATTCCAACATATGAGACTTTTGATCCAATAGAAATCTTATTTTAACACTGAACACAAGTACTGAAAATAGACCAACTTACTTGGGCACTATTTTGATTTTTTCCTTAAAATGATTATTGTATATTCAATTTACTTTGCAGGAAATCTTCTACCTTTGTCAAAGGATTCGGCAGGTTTTTAGGCACTAAAATTTTGATTTTGTCCAGATTGGTATAAGTTATTTTCTGATTCCGCTAGTCATTCTCTATTGGTTTGCACTTTGAGGCAGGCACAACATTTCTATGGTTTGATCTCATGCCCATGCTTTTCAGTTTAGACATATTACTCTGGGCTAGAAATATTTCATCTTTTTAACAGTCTTCCTTATCTTTATTTTAATAAAAGCACATATTCCTAAACAGTCTGCCATTTTTTTTTTTTTTTTACTGAAACTGAAATGTTTTCTAATGAACAATTTAGGAGAGTCATTGCAAAAGGATTCCATCTGTTACCACCACTGATTAAAGTAAGTGGATTCCAGTTTGTTACTGGTGTTGGTGGACATTCGAATCATCATGTTTGTCAGTTAAAGAGGTCCAGAGACTTACCATAGGTTTTCTTGGAACTTACCTCAAAGAACTTTTGTGCCTAGAATAAAATCAGATTATTTTGATTAAAAAGAAAAAATCCCTATGAGATTTATAACAAATTGACAGGAAAAAGCCATAAATATTAGTTTAGAACTCGGTGCTTGAAACAGCAGGGTTAGACATTCTGCTGGATATGATTCTCTACCTTCTCCATTATTTTTAATCCTTTCTTTTAAAAGTTCTTTCCTTACTTTATCTCCTTTCCTTCTTACTTTTTCCCCACCCCCTGTCAGCTATGCGGTTGAGATGCAGCATGTATTACTGAAGTACCTTTTAAACATAATGCACTCTGTAATTCATGATGAACTTATAGAGTAGAAAAAGTTTTTAAGGGCAAGTTCTGTGAATTTGCCTAAAACAACTGTTTTGTGCACCTGCCATACCATTTGTTTAAGAAGCTTTGGTGAGGATTTTCTGAAAGCTTTTTAGTATCCTGTACATTATAGACATTGGAAAACCCTGACTATCATTCACTTGCTAATTAGCATTAGAGGGGAGATTATGCCCTTGGTCTAACAGAAATATGCTTGGGATAATTTAAACATATGTTTTGTTCCTGTTTAGTTTTCAATGAAAATGGAGTACAGGTGAACAAAAAGCTGTTGATCACTCTTCAAATACTTGTAAGAGTTATCAAGTGCTCACAAAATGCCAATCTTTTCAGAACAGTCTTGAATTTCTGTTATATGTTCATAGGTTTCTCTATTTTTATTTCTTTTCTTTATGGTCTTTTTTTCCTGGAGATTTCTGGGTGTTGATGAGTGTCAGAACTTTTAAAATGACGTTCTGGGTAGATTGGATAAGTCAATAGTTGCCACTCAGTTGAGAAAGAAGTTACATTTTAAAGAGATGAGTTAAAAGTCTCATCTAGTCTCATGCATGACTGAAAAGCAAAAAAACTTTGAAGGACCAGCATTTTAGTACTGAGTCATGATTTATCAAGAGGTGTGCATATGAATTTAGTATTGGGGCTTACTATTTTCTTATAAAAGGCAAAAACAATGACGTACTTCAGAAAATCATAGTTTCTAATGCTAACAAATAGCTGTAATTTAGAAGCTAATTATCAATTATATCTAATAATTGTGAAACTACTAGCTTTTGTCCTTCCAAGAGAAAGCCATAGGTTTTAACTGTGCCATTTCATAACCCTTACAAAGTAGACAATCTAATGCATTTCCACCTAAATTAATTTCCATTGTGAACTGGGAGATAAACATTTGCAAAAATGTCTGATATATTCCTGAAAATTTATAGTTTTAAGCATCAACATCTATTGAATTATTTGATATGACTCCTTAAAAAGAATAAATATTGGTTTAATATATATGGATGTTTTATTAAGAGTTGAGGAAAGGAGAAAAGAAATATTATAAACCTAGTGGGAATAAAAGTATACATTTAGTCTGATCTGAAAACTTTTTTTTATAACTCCAAACTATCAGTTCATTATAGCTGGTATCTTTATAGTCAACCTTAGACTTGTTATGATTACAGAAAAAATATAAAATTATCATATTGATATATATGTTATGGAACAAATAAGGATCCTACTATAAGCTTTGAATAGTGGAAAAAATGAATTAATTAAAAAGAGCCATGATTTAGAATCCAAACTTCCACTTTCAAGAAATCTGAAATCCCATGTATTTAAAGAAATGTATGACAAAGTACATATTTTCCAGTCAGAACTCTAATCAGGAAGGGATAGCCCTAATGTCAGAGGAATTGAGTGTAGAGATGGAAATGAACATCGTAAAAGACTGCAGGTAAACTGCGGGGATATAAGAAGACCAGTTTACTGCCTCGGGTACAGCTCTGCTGAGCATCTTGGGTCCTGCTCACTCAAGAAAGGCAATGAGCTTCTGTAGAAAATGCTGCTGCATTGGAACGGCAGAGAATGAAGGGTTACTGCTGCACAAACTCCTACCGCTCCTCAGAACCAGGAACTCCTACTTACCCATTAAAGTTCTTATCACTAAATTTGTTTCCAAGGTCTTCACAAGAGGGATTTTGATTTTGACTGAAGAAATACAGGCCAGCTGTCAATACTAGTCAATCTAGACCAGTGGTTCTCAGATCTCTCTATATATATATGAATCACTTGGAAAGAATTTTCAAATACGGATGCCTGGACCTCACTTGCAGATATTTGGACTTAATTGGTTTGGAGTGAGGCCCAAGCATTGGTATTTTTTTTTTAAGTGTTCCAAATAACAGAGAGAAGACTGGTTGTTGTCATGGCAGAGTAACAGACTAAACCTACTGCCAATAACAATTATTAAATCAGTACAAAATGTAAAAGACAAGAAGTTGAAGTCAACCTCAGTAAGATGGCATGAACTAGAAAGGATACGATCTATAACAGAAGAAAGACATAAGTCAGTTTCATATATGCTAAGCTTTTCCCCTGGGGACAGCCCTCAGATCCTCAGGCTATAGCTTAGTCCTGCAATAAGCATAGGTGTTTCAGAACTGAGGAAACAGATGAAAATAGGGGTTTGCAAGGGGATCTGAAAATTGAGGGGGAAAATGTCAGAGGATGCCAGGTAACATGTAGTTCTTAAATCTGCACAAAATTCTGTTTGGATAGCTACCTGCCTGCAGGCAGTAATACCTTAGAGGGTGTAGAACTGTGCAAACACTAGCAGCTTCCAGGAGTGAAGAGACAGATTTTGGAGTTCTTAGTCTAACAAATTAGAGAAGCTACAAAAAAATTTCAGGTCTCCTTTGAGACCTCAGAAGTAATACTCCTTAAAAAAACAGTAGGAAAAAATTGAGTGGACAACACTAATGAGGCTAAAACTCCAAACTACACTGCCAAAGTGATATGCTGCTATTGTTTCTTTCTGCTGAAGGGAAGTTTATATTTGGAGAACTATAATTTTGTACAGAGACTCTAAATGGTTTTATCCACAATATACAGCATGCAACTAAAACTAAGATTTTTTTTTTTTTTTTACCTCTGGTAAAGTGTAGTGGGATTTACTTGAGCACCTAAAAACAGCAGCAACATCTGGACAATACATCAGAAACAACAGCACTCAAGATATTGTACAACAGCTGAAGAAGGAAAGCATTATGTAAGAAAGGAAATTATGAACCTGAAGAAAGATTTTAAACTAAGGAACAGGAAAAATAGACCAAGGCAAAAAAGAAATGGGCTTCTTAATATGAGTATATTTTGTTAGGATTCTAGGGAAGCCAAGGCAAAGAGAGTTCACAGACATGATCTGAGATAGATCAACAAAGAAAATCTTGAGATTTTCAAATGGTCTACTAGAATACACAGCAGAGTTTCGAATAGTGCATTTTTTTTTTTAATCAGTACATGTACTACTTGAGGACAGGAGAAGAAACAAAGCTCTAAGAGGCAGGAAAAGTGATTGTTACCAACAGACACCGCAGATTATTTCACTGCATATGGAGATTTTATTATAGAACTAAAATGATATTAACTTATTCCTGGGGAAATTAACCCTAAAGGAAGTTATGTCCTGATTTCCCTGGTTCTTCCCGAGTTTAAAAACAACATGTGTGTGTGTGTGTGTATTGTACAACAATCCAGCACCCCATAAAAACATTGACATACAAAGCAATAGAAAAGTAAAGATTAAAAAAGTATCCATTAAAAACCATCTCAGAAATGACACTGAGGATTGGATTAGCAGACAAGGGCATTAAAAGCGTTACTATGATTATGTTCAAGAAGCTAGTGTATATAAAAATGTGCTGGATATTTAAGACGAGTAGTACAAACTTGTATGAATGAAAACTATGTGATGTCTGAGACAGTAAATACAATGGATAAGATAAATACACAGTTTTACATTGCATCAGAAAATATTAGTGACCTTGGAAACATTAAAAAAACAATACAAAATGAAATACAGTGAGAAAAAGACTTTCATAAATAAACAGAGCAGTAGGATATTTTGGAAAACTTTAGGTAGCTAAATACTTGTAACCAAAATCCTTAAAGAAGAAGAGAAAGAGAATAAATATAACGAGTAAATAATGGTTGAAATTTTTCAAATTTTATTAAAATTAAAGAACATAGATGCAAAAATTCTCAAGATACTGACAAAAGAATGCAACAAATCAAGAAGTTCATATGTGACTTTTAGCCTTACTCCCAGTAATGTTATGATGGCTCAACATAAATAATCAGAGAAAAGGAAAAAAGGCACATAATCATTTCATACCCACAGAAAAAAATCTTTGGCAAAATCCAATATCCATTCATGATTTTAAAAACCCTGAAGAAAATAGGCATGGAATGACCTTGTCTCAGATAAAAAATCATTTATAGCAAACGTACTGACAACATCAAATTAAATGGAGAAAAACTGAAAACCTTAATTCTAAAATCAGGAAGAAATATGTACATTTATTATCATCACTCTTGTTCAATGCAGTACGTGAATTACTAGCTAGAGCAATCAGGTAAGAGAAAAAGCATGTATATAGGAAAGGAAGAAGTTAATTATCATTATTTGCATATGATGGGATCCTCTACATAAATGAACCAAACCATTTCACCAAAAATATCCCATAATCGATGACTAAATTTAGTGTGGTAGCTGGATACACAGTCAATACCCCAAATTATATAGTATTCATAATAAACTCACTGAGAAAGAAATTACAAAAACAATACCATTCATAATAGCATCAAGAAAAATTAAATATCTGATAATTAACTTACTGAAGGAAGTAAAATCTCTGAAATGAGAACTGCAACATTCTGAAAATGGAGATTGAAGAAGACATCAGAAAATGGAAAGATATTTTACTCTTGGATAAGCAGAACCAATACTGTCAAAATGACCATGCTTCTAAAACTGATACACAGATTCGACACAATCTCAATCAAAATACCAGTAGCATTCCTTACACAACTGCCAAAAGTGATCCTAAAATATATATAGAACCAGAAGATACTCATAAGAGTTGAAATAATTCTGGACAGTGATAGTAAAGCCGGAAGCATCACAATCTCTAGCTAAATGGATACACATCGAGGTGATACTCAAGTGACATAAATAAGACATACATGTAAAACTGAATATTTTCTCTGGTGTGAGAAACTGAAAATGTAAGTAAGGATCAAAATGTATAATAGATAATGTGAAATAACTTCAAAGTACATTACAAAGCTACAGTGATTTAAAAAATGAATGGTACTGGCCCAAAAACAGATGTGTAGATGAATGGAACAGACTAGAGAATGTAGAAATAACCCTAGACACATTCATTTATCCATTCTTCCCCAAAGGGGCCGGAAACACATGCTGGAGGAAAAATAGCCTCTTGAGTAAATAGTCCTGGGAAATGCTATCCATATATAAAGGATTGAATTTAGACCCATATAACTTACTAAGTAGTAAACTGAAGTCAAAATGGATCAAAGATCTGATAAATAAAAAGTTAATTCATTGGAAGTTAAAATAAAACTCTTGAAGACATGAGCATAGGCAAGAAATCTCTGAACATAGCCCCAGGAGTAATATCAAGAATAAAAAATGGGATCATATGATATTAAAAAGCTTCTGTAGAGCAAAGGAGACAAACAACAGAGTGAAGAGACAACCTACAGAATTGGAAAAACAAAACAAAAACAAAAACCCCAAAACCATGTGTCAGCTATTACTCAGAGGACTGATCTCTAGAATATATAGCAAGCTAAAAAAAAAAGAGTATACCTCCAAAATAAAAAATCCATTCAGTAAACGACAACTGAAATGACTAGACATTTCACAGAAGAAAAATTTAAAATGGCCAATAAATTCATGAAAAAATATTCAACATCTCTGGCTACTAGAGAAATGCAAATTAAAGCAATACTGAAATTTTGTCTTACTCCAGAAAGAATTGCTATCATCAAGAAATCAAATAATATCAAATGCTGGTCAGTATGTAGGGAGAAAAAGGAAAAAAAATAGGCTTTGTGAAAACAAAAAGGCTATATGTTAGAACATTTACCCTACTGTAGATCAATGGTTCTGAGTATATTTATAATAAGCAAGACTAAGCAAAACTGATTTCAAATAGGTTAGGGTCATTAAAAATATTTGGATTGAAATATTTTCAATTTAATGTATTTACAGGATGCAACCTCATTCTAAGTTAAACCTAACTACATAGGAGAATATAAATTGTGTGTGTGTGTGGTATGTATATGTGTGTATGTATTTTACATGGCCCTTTACTTTTGGGGTCATTTTAGATTTACTGAAATGTTGAAAATGTAGTAGAGTTCATACATATCCACTTAACATCATATCTTCTTTTGATATATCTGTGACAATGAAGGAATCACCAATAATACATCTTATTATTAACTAAACTTGACAATTTATATTTAACCAGCTTTTCGCTAATTTTTTTGCAATTCAAAATCCCATTCAAGAATTGGATATCCAGTTGTTGTGTCTCCTTTAGTTCCTATCAACAGTGACTTTTTTCTCTAAATTCTTTTTTGAGGACCACTGTACTTTGTATAAGTACCGTTAGATATTTTACAGAATTTGCCTGAGCTGGAATGGTCTTGTTTTTTTTGCTGTTTTTTTTTTTTCATGTTTAGATTGGGGTTATCACTGTGTTCTGTGAGGAAAAAAAAAACAGAAATAAAGTGCTTCTCTTGTCACATTATATCTGCGGGACATGGTATCAACATGGTTGGTCATTGATTGTATGAGGTGTGAACTCCCGTCTGAGCCCGTGCTTCCTAGCACCCTCCATGGTCAGTTTTATGCCCCACTTTTCGTGCACTGCTCTTTGGAACCAGATCACTAAGCTCACATTCAGGAGGGGATGGGTATGACGTAAGCCCTCTTCCTGGACAGAAAAGTATCCATATTTTAAAATAAAAAGTTGCAGAGGAATACATGGTGTGAGTCATCCCAGTATGAACTTTATGAGTGAAGAGACCTTCTCTGTTCACCACTGAATATCCTGTTTCTGAAAAGAGACTAGCAAAATATTCTTCCAATAATTGTATACTAAATGGATTTTTAGGAAAATCAAGAAAAAAATACAAAAATGACTCAACTTACTCTAAAAGTTCTTTACCTTTATTATATCTGGGAAAGTGGAAGTTAATTACCTGCAATTTCTAAACTAGATTCTTAAACAAGATGTCTCAGTATATAAAAACTGACATTGTGGATGCAAATGTTCAAAAATGCTTTAAGATAATAAGCTTGTTCTTTTTCCTGCTTAAAAAGACACGGCCAGTCTCCCAGAATATTCTGTTTCTCAGCTAGAGGAAAATGTCTCTGTTGAAGCATGCTTGGAATTTTCTTCTAAGGAGCAAGTAAATAAGTAGCTATTGTACTGAAGTTCTGGGCTTTTGGGCAGGAGTCAATTTCTGCCTTCTAGGAGAAGAGGAAATAACCAACTAGGAGAAGAGAAAATAATCCTGTGGTTTTTAAGGGTTAAAGTATTAGATTTTGCCCAAAGAATCTGAGCTACTAAGGAAAACTTGTGAAAAAAAAATTGTTTTTGTTCTTTTAATGCATGAGCCTACTATCTGCAATAATGCTTCACTGTTGAGATGAATGTAAGGAAATGATATTTGATACTAAAACTAATAAAGCAGTAACAGTAGAAGTTGCTGATAAGAAGGGAAGAATATAGTCTAGATCTTACTTGTGGGGACATTTGAGTTTTCCTATCCCTGTCTGAGATCTGTCCCATGCTGGGGAACATACCGACAGCAAAGCATGGACCAAACAGGAGAGCTCATCAAAGCACCTGCTTCTCAAGTACCATGGCTCAGCGTTATAATTTGGGTCTTGAATGTCCTCTAAAGGCCCATGTTTTAAAGACTATTGATGTTTGGGAAGTCATGGTACCTATAGGACATAGGACCTGGTGGGGAAAAGTGAGGTCATTGGGCACATACCCTTGAAAGGGATCCTGTGACACAGAACCCTACCCTTCTTTTTTTGCCTCCTGGCTGCTCTGAGATAATTGAGTTTCCTCTACTACACGTTTTTATCATGCAGTACTGACCCATGACAGGCTCAAAGCCACTACACCAAGTGACCATAAACTGAAACCTCTGAAACTGTGGTCCCAAATCTCCCCTTTTCAAGTTGGTTATCTCAAGTGTTTTTATATGCCAGGAAGGGAAAGCTGATTAACACTCAAAGAATCAAATTATGTTGCAAATATGCAACAGAAAACTTCTAATCATTATTGTTTATGGATTATGCAGGAAGCACACATTTGCAATTTCCCTGGTTGCTGTGTTTGCTGCTACATATTCCTCAAAATAGTTGGGGATAGACTGTGATGTAGTTAATAAGCACTTGAAATATCCTAATTATTAATCCACATTGTAGAAATAGCTAAAGTACAAGCTGCAAATATCAGTGTCAGCGTCTGCCCTGGAGTTAACAAAAGGGGAGGCAGAAATCATTTTTTTTCATCTGTAAAATAAGCATTGTTCGAGTTCACTAGAAGTAGTACACCAGCAGCTCAGCCTTAGTAAAGTGCTTATGTGGACCTGACCAAGACAGAACCTTTAGAGATGGGTCCAAAGTCAAAAACCCTGCTCGGTCCTGTTATTCCCATTTTAGAGTATTCTGTTTCCTAATCCAGATCAAAAGTTTGTTCATCTTGTCATTAATATGTTTTTTTGCTTGGCTTTGCACAATTTTTTCTATAGAAGTTGCTTATTGGGAATTATAGAGGCACAGACAGGCGGCAGAGACTATATTGGTTTTTGTATAGATCATTTAGTTTTATTTTTTCCTCCGTACCAGGAGTCGAACTCAGGATCTTGAGCTTGCTAGGCAGGGGCGGCTCCATTGAGCTAAATCCCTGGTCCTAGATCATTTAATTTTTGTATCTGTGAAAATGTTTACATGTAGGGAAAGATTACACTAGAGACTTGCTTTACATCTAGCGCTCTATATGATAGCGAGGAATTGAGTCAGTGAGAGCTCTGTTCTAACAATGTACAACCACTGGATCTTCCTGTCCGCACTACAGAGCCTCTGACTGCCTCAGAAAAGCTAAATCACCTCAGGAAAATACCTAACAGCAGATAAGAGCTCCGAATTCAGGAGAGAAGTTGTAACACTTGGTTTTAACCAGAAAGGATAAGAAAAGTATGAAAGAGCTCTACATATTAATGTAGAAACTCCTGTGAAAAATAGCCCCTCCCCCGGCCTTGAGGGATGACGGGAAGCGCACAGATAGTAAAGCAGTGGCCCACAGAACTCATCGAAGTGCTTACTCAGCTTGCAGCAGGGCGCAGTGTTACAGTTTGGCTCTTGGATACCTCCAGAGGCCCGGATCTTGAAGGCTTGGTCCTGAGCTTGTGGTGCTCCTGGGAGTTGGTGGTACTGCTAGAAAGTGGGGCAAATGCCCTGGAAAGAAATTTTGGGACCAGGCCATTTGTCAGGGTGAGGGATATGTGGGAAGAGGAAGCTAGTCTGGTTTTCACTTTACTTCTCCATTTTTCCTAGGGAAAATATATTTCTTTCAGAATGTCTGTGTGTGTGTATGTGAGGGGGGAGGGAGGGAGAGAGAGAGGAGAAAGTTCCATGTGACAATGTGTATTTATATCCATGTAAATCTACGGATAATACGATGCATATCAATTTTACTTTAGCAGTGTTTTTTTTTTTCTTTTATTTAGGATTGGAGTGGGTATATGATGTGTTTACTTGTCTTCAGGTGTAAATTATTGTTAAAAAGGAAAAGAGTCAGCATTCCTTTGTCAACTACTCTGCCAGTGAATTCTTTTTCAAGTTCAGAACTAAACAATTCTTTTACAGAAAAGGTGTTACAAAGCCATGCATTATATTATACAATATCTGCTTGCTTGACACTGAATATATAGAAAACATCTTTTTTCCCTCTAAAGACTTGAGTAATGACAATTTACATTAACAATCTAGAAATTCTCTGTAGCTATAGAGAAAATAAAATAAAAATTTGATTGCATAATTTGAGAAAAAGAAACTTAAAAAGCAACACTTCCCATGATGACTGAGGGTGGGAGCAAATTTGATTTTTTTCCCAAATAAAAGGAAATTCTCTTTTTTTAAAGCATTTTTTTCTTTCCCATTAGTACTGTCTTTCTGAGTAGGAATCCCCACAATCCTCTGGTGCTTCCAGTTATAATGTACTCTTCCTGTCTTCATGATGATGGAGTGATGCCTTGCAGTAACCCTACTGTGTGACTTTGCAACTCAGACCTAATTTCTTTAAGATATATTGTTCTTCTCCATGGAAAATAGATAACATATACTTCTTATTTTAATTGAAAAATATTTAAGAAAACTGTATATAAACTCTTTAGTTTAAAGAATGCTAGCTCTCAGTAAATGTTAGATGCTTTCCTTTTTATATATGTACATATTTTATTACAGTTAATATCTTCATTATCATATTTCTCAATCTATATGGATAGAGAACTTAGATTAGTTTTAATATTTGGGTACAACACTGAATTAATATTCACATAGTTGGATTAGTATTTTCCTCTAACTTGTTTAGTTTTTTAAGCTGCTACATATAAAAAAGAAATATTTCAAATAATTTAAAAATGAAAACAGAATAAATATTTTTTTCAAATCAATTTAAAATGAAAAATACCATTAGAAAAGCAGTTAGGTCATGAGCAAGCACTTTACAAGACAGATTCTCCAAATGGCTGATAAATATATGAAACTGGGCTCAAACTCATAAGTACTAGCAAAATACAAATTGAAAATGAAAGTTTAATGCATATCACACTTTTGATAAGGGCTGAAATAAAAATTAGCAAATTCTATGTGTTATTGATAATGTGGAGAAATTTAAAATTTTGTATGTTGCTTTGGGAATATGGGATATTGGGAATTGGAAAAAATTATAAACATTTTGTATTTAACTGAACATTCAGGTTGAGGACAAAGATTGATCAACGGAAACCTGTGCACAAGTACACTAAAAGACACATATAAAAATACACATAACACTATTTACAGTGGTCAATAGAATTCATGGGTGGATGCATAAGTGATTTGTGATGTATTAATACAGTTGAAAATAGCAATGAAAATGAACAAGTTTTTCAGCAAGAATTATGGATTATTATTTTAATAGTAGGCACAATATCATAACAAGTAAAAACCCTACAGGTATTAAAAAATGTACATAGAATGTGACTCTATTATAAGTTCAAGACTCAACAAAATAAATTGGTAGTTTAGCAATCAAAATGGTTCTTCTAGAGAAAACAATCCAAAAATTTATTTGGAACAAGAAGAGACCTAGAATAGCAAAAGCATTTCTGGGCAACAGAGACATGAAAGGGAGCATCATAATCCCCAACTTGAAACTATACTACAAAGCCACTGTGATAAAAACAGCATGGTACTGGCAAAGAAAAAGACCTGAGGATCATTGGAAGATACAGAAACAATTCCAAATGTACTCAGCTACCATGTGTGTGTGTGTGTGTGTGTGTGTGTGTGTGTGTGTGTGATATATATATATATATATTATACCAGGGATTGAACTTGGGACTTTGTGCTTGCAAGGCAAGGCAGATTGCAGAACAACTCAGCTAAATCCGCAGCCCACTACCTCATATTTAACAAAGGAGCCCACCATCCTCAGTGGGGAAAAGATAGCCTCTTTAATAAATAGTGTTGAAAAACTGGATTTCAACCTGGCAAAGATTAAAACTAGACCCTTATCATTCACCATGCACTAAACTAAAATCCAAGTGGATTAAAGATTTAAGTATTAAACACTAAATTTGCTGGAAGATAGGTAGAACTCTTAAAGACATTGGCATAGGAAAAGACTTTATGAACAAATCCTCAGTAGCATGGGAATTAGCACAAAGAATCAACAACTGGGATTTCATCTTATTAAAAAGCTTCTGTACTGCAAGAGAAACCACCCACAGAGATAAAAGACAACATGCAATGTGGGAAAAAATTTACCAGCTGCTCCTCAGACAAAGAACTATTATCTAAAATATATAAAGAATTCAAAAAAAATCAGGCCCCTCAAATATAAAGAACTGATTCAAAAATGGGCATTTAAAATGAACAGACATTTCTCAAAGAAGTAAAAGCAGCAAATAAATATATTAAAAAATGTTCAACACTGCTCATTTGAGAGATGCAGATGAAAACAGCATTGAAATTACACCTCACCCAAGAAAGAATGGCTGCTCTCAAGAAAGTACACAATAACAAATGTTGGCGGGGTTGTGGGGAGAAAGGAACCCTTCTCCATTGTTGGTGGGTGTGCAGACTTGTACAACCACTGTGGAAATCAATTTGGAGATACCTCAAACAACTAGGATTAGAGTTTCCATTAGACCCAGCCGTCCCTCTGCTGGGTAGCTTTCCAAAAGAATTAAAATAATCATGTCACAGTGATATATGTGCACCCATGTTTATAGTGGCACAATTTGTAATAGCTAAAACTTGGAAACAGTCCTGTTACCCCTCAATTGGAGACTGGATAAAGAAGATGTGGTTTTTCTATAAAATGGAGTACTACTCAGCAATAAAGAATGAGAAACTGGAGTAATTTATAGGAAAATGGATGCATATTGAGGCCATACTCTTAAGTGAAATAAATAGGACATATTTGTAAATGCCAAATAGTTTCTATGGTGTGAAAAAGCTAAAAGTGTAAATAAGATTCAAATTGTGATAAAGTGAAACAGGAAGAAAAGAGCTAAAGGTGTAGGGGAAGTGGGAAGGGTAGGGGAAAGGTAATAAGGGAAAATGAAAAAAATATGAGAAAAGGAAAACATGGAAACAAAATATTTTTAAATAGGGAAGGGAGAAGGGGGGTGAAAGGAGGCCAGGGGTATGGTTAAAATTGAGAACCAAGACTCAACAAAGGTACAAGATTCCCATGATGAAAGTAACTGTACTGTATACCTAAAATGTACCAATAAGCACAATGAAAAACGAAAAACAAAAAAGCAAAAAAAAAAAAAAA
>NW_022900941.1:28194690-28212676 GCF_012274545.1 Fukomys damarensis | reverse complement strand
AAAAAAAAAAAAAAAAAAAAAAAAAAAAAAAAAAAAAAAAAAAAAAAAAAAAAAAAAAAAGGTGGTTCTTTGAGACAAAAGACTAAAACAGTAGGAAACAACGAGAACTTATAGTAATGCTGGTAATATACTATTTCTCATTCCGAGTAGAAATTTTATGGGTATGTTCATGTTTAGAAAAGTTTTAGACCTACATAAACATTTTTGTGTATAATAACAATTTTGGATTCCTTTGATACTCATATGTATTTGTTATTTTTCAATTTAAAAATATAAACACGATGAAATAAAGTGTGCTATCTCAAACAATGATGTAACTCACTTAAAGTGTTTATGAACTCTATACTTTTTGTTTTGTTTGTAGATATAGAGAGGTGAGTTTGGGATGTTAGGGTTAACTTGGTTAAAAAAAAAAAGCCTGTCCATTTGCATATCTTTTTCTGGTATTAACAAAAAATTTTCAAAGATTTGCCTTATTTCAGCAGCGGTTTTTCCCTATTTCTGTATGCCAGTGTTTGGTCTCTGAAGAAGCTCCTAGGCCTCATATCTCTTTGAGAACTGTTTGAGTACAGAACATTCATGTGAAGTAGATTTCTAACCTCGAATTTCTGGCCTGAGACTTTCTAGCTCACCTCAGTTGCAGCGTTGTCTGAATGGAACATTCTTATATAAAGAGCATTGCAAAGAAGCAAGTCAGTAGCTTCTCCAAATACAATTTGTGTTAATAACAATAATTTCGTACAGTTTTTTGGCTGTTACGAGGTGATCCTGTTTCTCTTGATTTTTGTTACATTTGCTCTGTTCTTCCCGTTTCAACTGATTTCCCAATCTGTGGAGTTTGCTACCTCTATTACCACCCTCATTCAAGACATCTTTGTCTTGTACCTGACCTACTGCCCTGACTCTGTTCCTATTTCTTCTGTATCTAATCAACCCCTAAGACAGAGCTGAGATACTCACAGCTCGGCTGTGATACATGTGACCCAGGGTGGGGAGCTCATGGTAATTCGTGGAGTTCAAGTTTACCTTGGTGCCATTCAGATCACCCTGGGCTGCACAGTTTCTAGTCTGATTCACTGCTCAGTGTTTTGGTAGACTCTTCATTTCCAGTGTTTTCAGTTTCCAATTAGATTGTGCATATGAATTTAAAATATACTTTGTTCTCAAAATCTAGATTTAAAACATGAAGGGGAATAACTCCATTTTCTCAGTGTGCTATTATGACCAAAGATTTCTACCTATACTGACAAAGGCCTGAGGTTAAGTAACAATCAGTTGATAGCATCATATTTCACACTGCATTTTCTCATATATTTTTACTTGATACTCATTATAGTACATATTTTAAGAAGTCAGTATGGCTTCTTTCTTTTTTTGGAGGCCAAATAGTCGGTTTTTTTTTTTGTTGTTGTTGTTTTTAATTAAAAGTTGAGCCTGGCAAGTTTTATTCATTTAAGATTAACTTTTTTGTACATGGTGATTTTATTTATATTAATATGCTCTTCATAAGAAAACCTCAGCAATGTAAGAAGTAAAGAGAGTAAAAAAACAACAACAACCACCACAACACACACACCCCCTAAATCCCAACACTTAGAGATAAATATTATCAGTTTTAGATACACATTATTTGCACCATAGTATTCTAGGATTGTGTTCCTTCTGGAAGCTCAAAATTCAGATGTTTCCTTGCCTTTTCCAGCTTCTAGGTGACCCTGATTCCTTGGCCGGTGGTGCAAGTTTCACAGAAGTCTGAAATCGTGACATTAATGCTGCATGTTAAATTTAATGAAATACTATTAAATTTGTTTTAACATTTGAAAATCAAAAATATAAAAATATAAATATTAATTTGCTTAATACAACTTAGCTAAATTTTCCTCTAAATTAAAAAGATTATTAATACAGAATCACTTTTTATGGTAAAACAGTTTACTTTAAATGTGGTGTTTTAACTTTTATCATTGATAAAAGAAAGACACTTTCAGTCAAGGTATTTCTATTTTGTTTCCCAATTTACTAATTTTTGTTGTTAACTTGTCAGTATTTATAATAATATTCTACAGTATTATTCCTATACTTTTTGGCTTAATTATTTACAGCACTATCTCAAGTTTTAAATTTAATTTTTATTATTCTCTAAGTTGTTTGGCTTCATTTTATAGATACTTCATTTAAAATTTTCAGTGATTAATAAACATGATGAGGATTTTGTTGCATCTGTGAAATCTATTGTTTTTCATTTATAGGCTATGTAAGTGTTGTACTGCATGAGTGTAGGCTAGATTTTACTGAGTAACAAATTACCGGGTAACATTTTCCTTATATCTGTTTGATTTCCTTCAGTTTTCCTTGTCGTGAAGTCTTCTGATAATGAATTCTTTTAGCTTTTGTACTTTGATTAATGCCTTTGTTTCATACTTGTTTTTGGAAGTCTCCCCTGCCCAAATTTTTCTCTTGAATAAGTTATTATATGTTAGAGCTCTCCCCTTCTATATTTTAATGATAATTTTCACTTGTCTTCTGAATGAGATTTTTTATCAGAAACCAACTATCACTCCTTGTTCTTCACGTGTGTCTTTATTTTTTCCCTTTTAGAGATATTTTTCCTAATAATTTCTTTAAAGCATTGTATTATAAGGTGCCTTGGTATAATTTTCTTATTGTATTTAGCTTGAGATTCATTAAACTTTTGGAATCTATAGGTTTATGATTTTCATGCGGTTTCAGATATTTTGACTATTTTTTTAAATTGGATTATACATTTCTTTACTCTTCTTACCAATCTACTATCACATATATGTTGGATCTTGGTGTCTTAGAAAATGTATGTTCCTTGCATTCTCTTCTAGTCCTTTCTCTCTGTATTGTGTATATATTCAATTAACAAGTTTTTAATTCTCTAATCTTCGTTTTTGTTCAAGGTCTAATTTGCTCTCTGTGCTATCTAGTGTTTTGTTTTGTTTTCCATCTTGGAAATCTTAGTTTTCTGCTCTAAATTTTTAACATGGTTTATTTTTATTTTCTGTGTGTATGCTTGGTATAGTAAGTCCTTCATTTGACTTCTTGAGCACGTGAAATATAGTTATAATGACTGCTTTGATGACTTTGTGAACTAATTCTGTCATCTATATCACTTCATTATTTTAATTGAACATTTCTCTTTGTTAGTGGATTACAGATAAGTGATTATTTTCCCGGTAACTTCTAGTGGCTGCCAAACAACATCAATTTTACATTACTGAGGTCTATTTTTGATGATAGAAATATACTTGAATTTTCTTTTTAGGCACATAGTTATATTACTTAGAAACATTTTGAATTTTCAGGAGTTATTGTTAAGCATTGCTAAATGGTACTTATGGCTGATTTTATCATTTTGGTAAGATAAAATACCAGTGCCCTATGTAGTATGAGATTTCATTTTCAGACTAGGTATCATCTGAACTCTTGACTGAGGTTGGAGAATTTGCTTTCAGACTCATTCTTAAGTCTGTTGGCAGGAGGCTTCAGTTCCTCCCAACCCCTGGCCAAGGCCTCACTTTCTCACTACCCGGGCAGTCCACAGGTTTGACAAAATGACCTTACTTCATGGCAAGCAGCTTTCTCCAAGTGGAAATCAAAAGTTGTGGGGACTCAGGGGACAGGGGCAGGACAAATGTGGAAACCACAGATTGTCTTTGAACTACACAGGGAAGTCAGTCATACTTCCTTTCTGTCAGAGTCTCTTCCTTGTCAGTAAGCTATTAAATGTAGCCACAAACAAGGCACAGATAATTAAACTCTATAGCGGGCCATAGTATGTGTGCCTAATTTAGAGCCTCTGGACTCCAGTTAGGTTTAATTTTATCACATGAAAAATTCACTTACTTTTTCCAAGCCTGCCACTTTTTTTTTTGAGGCAAACATTGGTACCTTTTACTTCAAAAATTATAGAATAAACAGATACATCTCTCAATGGGCTCTCAAAGCAATTTACAACAAAGCATGTACTTAGTAGCATCACTATTTAAGACAGTAATGTATTGTCTTTAGCTTTTACCTGTTGTAATCCACTACAGGGTTTCCAAAACTTCTGCATATTGTGCTTTCCTATAAAATTTTTATTAAAGATCTTAGCTATTTTCTAAATGAATATCCTTTTTATGGGATTTTTTTCCCAATTACAAATGAAATTTCATTTTACATCTATAATTAGAAACAACACACACTGGGACTGTAAAATTTTAGGTCAAAGTAATATATGTATTTTGTGATTTCATAAAATATTTACTTTATCTTTTAAAGAAAGCCAAAGTAACAGCAATATATGCAAACGTGATGGTTTAATGACTATAAGCAAGACAAAGCAATAGAATTGGGCTTCTTTTGCAGACTGGGGACAATGAAATGTTTAGCTACTATTTCACATATAAACATGAAGCAATATGCATACAGAATAAATCCTCCCAAACACACACCAAGGTCCACCAAAGCAAAACACAAACTAACAATTTTGGGGGTTATTGATATTAGAAGTTAACATACTTGCTGTATTTAAATATTCCTGTAGAAGCTCATGGTAAATTGCTTCTATTTCTAGACATTATAAAGAAGGCATATTCCATTATTAACTGTTAAAACAACTCTTAAATTTGAAATTATTACACCACATATTAAAATGTTAAACATAAAGTGTTTGTAACTGGGGTGGGGATGAAGGGAGGGCAAGGACAAGAGGAGAAAAATGAGAACCAAGACCTGTCGTGTAAAGGTACAAGATCCCAATGATGAATGTAACTGTACTGTATACCTAAAATGTACCAATAAACTCAATGAGAAAAAAATAAAATAATGTTAGACAAAATGCCTTCTCTGGAAATTAGCTGATTTACTTAAAAATTTTAGAGTTACAGTGAGAAATAGGCATTTAAAAACACATTAATTCCACTATAACCAATGAAAAATTAAGACATTATTTAGTATTCCTTATAAAGACTGCCACATTTTCATCCCTTTATTCCTTTAGCTCTTACTCCAATGGGAGTCCAGCTGAATCTGAATTAAGCCCAGGTGTGGAAAAAACACCTTCAGTATAATTACTTACATACAGCTTTTCAAAAGTAGCTTCTTTTGCTCTAAAGATCTATGAATTTGAAAAAAAAATAATTATCTGTCCCCCAAATACACAACAGTTAGTGATGGAAAAAGAAATTAGTCTCAACCAAAGAAGGAATACTCCATGGCCATACTTTTTATGATGTGGGGTATTTGTGCATTATTCCGGCTGGTCTCAAACTTCTGGTCTAAAGGGATGGTTTGGCCTTAGCTTCCCCAGTATCCAAAACTACAGGTATATAATACTAAGCCCGGCTAACATATTTTAAAACTACACTGCCTTTGACAGTAATTAGTTTTTGATGTTTATGGTAACTCAATGTTCATTGCCCCCACCCCAGTCCGTAAGAGAAAAATGGCAAGCTTTTGGATCTTGACAAAGCTCATGAAATGCTGCAAACATAGCAAGGTATTTTACTCTAGAGATTCTTCTGGAGACTCTTCATGGGCTACAAAATTTTTTTCTCAAGGACCATTCTTACTCCTTTCTCCCTTCAAACTTGGGATAGGAATGGTCAGGATTTCATCGCTTCATCCCTTTTCTCACCACCATGGCTTAAGTAGCAGTGGGCACACCCAACTCAGCCTCATCTCCCTGGGGTCTCCAGGCTTTCCTTCTGGCTCTTGCTGTCAAGGAGCACCTTAGAACACATTTCCTGCTTCCAAAAGGGCTGTGAGCAGCTTTGGTCTGCTTTGGTCTGCTTTTTTTTTTTTTTTTTACTTTCTGTTTTGTTTCATTTTGGGGGAGGGAGACTCTGTGATGTAATTGGACTTCTTGTCTTTACTATGGAAGTATTTCATGGATTTTAAGGGGAAAATATGGACCTGGATCAGGACCTGCACTTGTTTTGTGACCCCTTTGTAGTGCTCTTTCTCCCATTGAAAGATTGTTCTCTGAAGAATGAAATTCCTTTTGACATTATTTGTAAAATGAAAGAATTATGTCTTGAAAAGCTAAAATATAGTATGAAAATATATTTCATCTTTATCTGGAATAGTCACTCACATATACTGATTTCAGCATCACAGTATTCTAAGCTTTTGGCTTTGATGTTATGAAAGATATAGTTGAAAAAGAATGCAATGCAGTTGTTACATATACCAATTACTCCACAGTACTTGTAACTTTAGCTTTCATAGGAAGCATGAGATATGCAGGTGCAGGTGTCAGAAATTTTTCTCATATTTTCATCACTCAAAGCCATTAATGAAGTGTTGCTTTCAGATGCAATTTTTAAATTACAAAGATAATGCTCAAGCCCATTTTGTGAAATTTAACATATCTTAACTTGTTTCTAATTATTATATTATTTTATTATCACCTTCTTGATAGCATTTAAAAATTAAGACCATAATTTGGATTGTAAATTATAGCCACCAATATTATAATACTATGTTGGTTTTATCTTCATGCTTGTCTTTACAATTTTTATAATAGTCATATAAAATTCCAGCTCATTGTTTTATAGACAGAGTAATTCAGTTTTAATGTGCTCAATGTCAAGCAATCTTGTTCAAAGTAGCTTAGGTTTGGAACTGAGACTTTGTGACCTTTAACACAACTTTTAATGACCTTTAAAGCAGCTTTTGCTCCCTCACACTCACCACATTCTTGCTTCATGGACTTCAGTCTATATACATAGAGAGTGAATTACAGTCAGCTATGTTAATATTTATGCATTTTGTAGCAAAAGCAAAGATGAACTTGCAATTTTTCTTTCTTTTTTTCTTGGTATGGGGGATTGAAGTCAGGACCTTGTGCTTGCCAGGCAGGTGTGTGCCACTAAGGTACATCTGCGCCCTACAATTTTTATTAATTATAATAACATTTGATTTTGAGAATTGGTGACATTGATTGATAACAAGGATATTTGTACTTTTCACTGTTTATTGACTTGAAAATCTACTGAGTAACAGTTGGTTACTACATGCACTTATTTCAGTTAGGAATGGTAGATGTTAAGACATTATATGTTTCATCCAGTGATATATCAGTGACATGAATGATATATCCCTGATTTTTAGTCAGTTACTCTCAGATAATGGAAAAACATGTGTTTTTATATATATCTTGCCTATATCAATGTCTAAAATACAGAGGAATAATATGACTTGAAAACTGACAAGATTTTAAAGCATACAGCATACCAAATGATACTGCGTAATATCTTGCTGCATCAGGACCATCCGGCAATATTATAAAGTCAGTCTTATAGTAGGCCAGTAATGGTGAACCTTTCAGAGCTTTCAGTGATAACAAATAACACATCGCAGCACCAGGGCCATAGTTTTGCCATCACTGTAGTAGACACTGAAAGGATTATATAATGATAGAGTGGAGGTAACATTTTATATTAATTTAGTTAGAAAATTAATATTTTTAAAGCAGTGTGGAAGATATAAAATAAGAGAAATATTCCCTTTAACAAAAGACAGTATACTTTGAGAATATTTGATACTTCTACTTTTTGTCAAGGTGTGGAACTAAAATGACATTTCTATATCAAACATAATTAGGCAGTCAGGGTCTAATAATGCTAAGATAAAGAAACTAAGTTTGTACACTTTACAAATGAAGGCAGTTTCCTAGTCCCACTGAAGAAGGTTGGGACAGTGGTCCCAAAGAGTTGAGAACAAAGTAATATTATTTTTGGAGGCAGAAGCTCCCAGAGAATTCTACTGAAAATATTTGTTTCAGAATTTAAAGCAATCACACCAAAACTTTAAGCCTATAAGCAAAATAACCCAATATTTTATTTCCAAACTTCATGTTTGTCTAAAATTCAAAGGCAATTTTCAGAAACAAATGAGTTTAATTTTGATATGTAAGAATCAATTGTACTTCCACAAACAAAGATTAAAATTGGGAAGTAACATTCATATTAATATAAATAGATGAAATATTTAGGAATTAACTTTTTAAATATCTGCAAGAACTTTATACTATTTTCTGTAATATTTACTGAGAAAAAATTATAGAAGATCTGAATAAATTGAGAGAAGCACCATAATCTTTGATTAAAATCCCCAATTGTATTTTTATGGCAATTCTCAAACAATGAATTTGTGATTCTATACAATTTAAATCAAAATCTCAGCTATACTTTTTTTGTTCCTAAAATGTATATAAAATAAAAAGAAACAAGCATAGCTTAAATATTTTTCAAAATAGAAAAACTAAGTTGAAAGATTTACTTGCTTAATTCAAAGACTTCCTGGTAAATTGTAGTGATTAAAACAAGGGAGTATGCACATAAGAATAATTATTAAATTAGTGAAGTTCAGAAATGATCACTCATGTATGAAGAAATGATTTTCAGTAAATACGCAAAAATATATAGGATAATTGAATTAAGCAAATATATACTAGCTACAATGCCAAAGCACAATAAATAAAAGCAAGATTTTAAATTGGGCATTATCAAAAGACTTTACTGACATAGTGAAAAAGACAAGTCACAGACTAGGAGAAAATACTTAAATACATTTTAAAATTACTTAAACCTTTAAAGCGTATAGAACTTTCAAGAAAGAAAGAACTCAATAAAATGGGAAAGTCAAACAAATTCACTAAGGAAACCATACAGTTAGAAAAACAATGAAAAACTGTTAAACAATATCATCCTTAGGGAATTAAAATTGCAGTCAAAGCTGGGTATTGGGATGCAAGCTTGCAATCCCAACACTGGGGAGTCTAAGGTGAAAGGATCACCATCAGTTCAAGGCCAGATTGGTCTACGTAGTGAATCAAGTTTGGACTCTGTAGCAAGACTCTGATTAAAAATATGATACCTACTCAAATCATACTACTGACCTATTACATTAGTAAAAATGAAAAGGGATTACATAAAATTTTGACAGAGATGTGGAGCTACTACTCTTCTCACACAGTACTGGTAAGAATGTAAAGTGTGACAGTGACTTTGGAAAATAGTTTGACAGTTTCTTCAGTATTTTAAATGTTAAATGTACTTATCATGTGATTTAGACATTATACCCGCAGATATTTACTCAAGCGAAAGAATCATTTTCCATTGATTATGCATGATTGTTGCATGCAAAACTCATAGTCTGATTCTAATGGCACAATATGGAAGAAATCTGTTTGTGTATCAAAACAGGTAAGTTCTGATACAGTATAGTATATAATTGAATGCTACTCTGGGGGGCAAAGAACAAGCCATTGATTCATGATTGTAACTTTGATAAATCTTAAAAATTATACTGAGAAGAAAGACTAAAACCAGAGTAGAATATGTACTGTATACCATTTATGAAAAATACTAGGAATTGTAAACTCATGCACTATGTCAGAAAGCATATCAGGAGTTTCCTGGGAAGGACGGAAAAGGGTAGGCGGGCACATAGTGAAGGATTATGGAAAAGCTCAAAGAAATATTTGGAAATGAAGATGCTGATTTCATTGCATAGCAATGGAAAAATGCTTTTGATAAGTGATGTAAAATTAACTTACAAACAGGAATTAATTGGAATGCTTATGGAAAAAGGAGTATTTATCTCTACCTTATAGCACATGCAGAAATAAATGTTTTAAAGTGGCAAAACAAATTATGAAAAGTAAAGCATTTAACTTCATTAAGAAAAGAACCTACTGAGAACAGTAAAGATTTTGTCTTTTTTAGTTTTAAACATCAACTTTTGTTTTAATAGCTATAGCTCATTAATTAATTAGCTCTTACTGCTTAAGACAGGTGTGCCAGGTACTGTTCTGAGAGTGTTACACAAATTTATTCATCATCAAAACCTCTTACATAAGTATACAATACTTCTTATACAAGTGAGAAAATGGAGACAGTTATAACTAATTCATTCACTTGTTTGTATTATCTCACTAATATTCTAAAATATAAATTTAAAGAAATAAAATATGTAAAATTCCGAGCCCTTACCAACTCTTCATTTCTCTGTGCAGCCAGATTTAATTCATAAAATATCACTAAACCTCAGTTTTTTTCACATCCAAAAAGTATAATAATACATAAGTCTGGCATTAATTCCAGGAGCTGCAAAGATCAAATAAGATGAGCTGTATGAAAGAGCTTTATGCCTCATACATTTTTAGTAGTTATAGATTTTCCCAAAGGAATAAAAGGAATACTCTTTAGGAGCCAACAAGGCTCAGAAGTAAACAGCTAAGCAATTGAATTTTTCCTCTTTGTCTTTCTAGTGGTATGATTTTGATAAATTACCTGGTATCACTCAATCATTTCCTCATTCACTTTGGAGATCAGAGCATGCTGTTAATATATGGCAGATATTCCTATGTGTTAGATAATCTTTTTATGTGTTTTACATATGTTAACTTATTTAATTCTAACAATGACTCCCTGAGATATATAGTATAAGACTCATTTTCAGATGGCAAACTTGAGTCAAAGAAAGGATAAGTAATTTGGCCAAAGTTATACTGCTAATGAATAACGGCCAAGATTTGACCCTGAAAGTTAACATATGGAACAAAATTAATACAATAAAAAACGATATGAATATTCAATAAGTGGTGTGATTGCGCCGGGGATTTAGCTCAGTGGTTCCACTGCCTGCTTCGTAAGTGCAAGGTCCCTATGCCCCAAGGATAGATAGAAGAGGAGTGATAAATCCATGAAATAACACAGAACAGAAGATAGAACTAAGAAAAACATAACAGAGTCAAGGTAAAATTGTATATGGCCTTTGGTTGATACATAGGGAGCACAAAAAAATGCTAAAACAGAATAAATAGCAGCAAGAATGATGTAACTAGCAAACAGGAACTATCTGCCCTGGAGGCAATGAAAGCATAGTGGGTGTCTAGTGGGTTGAGTAAATATTCATCATTGAGGCTGTTGAGTTGGTAAGTTGTCGCCATGGTTACGTTAAACTCTCTTAAAATATGTCCTGATAAAAGTTCTCAAATTAGCTTATCTTTGCAGTTTTGTGTGCCACATAAAGTTATGATTCTACAGGGTGCTTATAAATAATAATTTGTGCATTATTAACCAATCGTTTCCTAAAATCTTCACATGTATAATATATAATGTGAAATAGGAAGGTGAGGTCCAAAGGGGAAGGGGAAATGGGAGAGGTAGGGGAAAGGAAAAAAATGAGAAAAGGAAAAATAGAAACAAAGTCTGTAAAAAGGTAAGGATGGAGGGGTTGAAGGCAGGGCTGGGGGATGGGGAACAGAATAAGAACCAAGATACATCATGTACAGGTACAAATTCCCAATGGTGAATATTATCATATTGTACACATAAAATGTACCAATAAACTCAATGAATAAAATCTTCACGTGCAATTTCATAGATTGACTCTTGAATGAAACAGAGCAATCTGTCACTTGACTTTTCTATGACATTCAAGATATTGAAGTTTATAAGAAAAGATTGATTTAGACACAAGTTTAATGGAATTAAAAATGTGTGATTAATGACATCTGTTTTTTAGGCATGATATCTGAAGTGAAATTAATTAATGCCTTATATAAATTACACATTACACTGTACTTTGGAAAGAGGAAAAATTTTGTTAAATTTTTCTTAACATTAAAAATTTTAATAGTACTTTATTAGATCATATAATTTCATAACCTTTACTTATATCTTCCTATTTCTTTCTGAACTTTCTAATTATTTAAATGAGTCTAATTTTCATTTATCCCAAGAAGCCAGATAATATCCAGTTTCATACATTATAAGTAGAAGCTTTAGATATGAGCTTTAGATAGTCTGGTCTCTAAGGCATCATATTGTGCAATGAACTAGGGTAAATGCTTTTTAATGTTTTAAGGGTAAAATAATAAAGGGAGGGATACATTTTCTTGGTAAATGTTATTCCATGTGTGTGAAATATATATGCCTACCCATGACACATTTATAATATTTTTAAATAAGCTTTGTTTCAAATCCACATGAAGATTGACAAACATATAGGTGTATAAGCTGAATTAATAGGAAATTACAGCTTCATTTTGTGACTGCCACTACAACTTTCTAATTCTTCTGTACAGAAATAGATTTGAGATGTTCAGCACTTTGGATTTCACACATACCACGAACACCTGGAAGGATATAGAATTGCATCTGTCTTGAATTCAGACTGAGTAGTTTGAGTATTAATATCCATGGTCCTTTGTATTAAGGGTTTTTATATGCTCTTATCCCTGTAGCAACCAGGAAGGAATGTCAAGAAAACATTTTACCACTGATGCTGTTTATTATTCAAAATACTGTGCTTAGTAAGCCAGGGGCTTCCAACAGAAGCTTGTACTGTACCTTTAATGTGCCATGACCACTCAAAATGACACCTAAATGGTAGACATGTTTTTTCAATAAGATTAAAAAGTGTATCTGGTCCATTCCTATTTTAAAGCATTGCACTGACATTTGAAAATAGGCAATAATTTTAATAGCAGGTAAGAGCTATACGCCTTTAGAATTTTTGCATGGTATCCAATAATTGAACAATGTACTTTTGCATGAAATTAGAGACAAAAAATTGTGACCTAAATGCTTGACTAACAACATGCTTTGGAAGTTACCTTTAACAGGAATTCTGTGTCTCTACGCTACATTCTCCTATACAGTTTACTGTATATGACCCAGCCAAATAGAACAAAGATATTACCTATAATTTTACTAATAACTAAATCAGATAGTTTAGATTAAACACATTCTGAGAATAGTACCCAGCAATGAGAATTGAAAAAAAGAAAAAATATTTTTTTCTATGAATTTTCAAGCACAAGATCAAATAAATAGCAAGAGAATGACAAGGAATATCTAAAACTCTGACAAGAGACTCTTGAAAGTTACATTGATCATTAGTTCTTTTTATCAAATAATGGACCCAACTCCTGTATTTTGTGATGAATGAAGGCAACACAGGCAGACAAAAAGGTTTTGTTCTGATTAGCTTAAAGAAGAGTTTTTCAACATCTTTTCATATCTTTGAGGCTGTGTACTTATCAGTGGGCTATTTCTCATTTGAAAACCCATGCATGTGCTATGATTTAGGGAAACCAAGCGTCATAATTCTGTCCCTCCAACTCATCTGTCAGAATAATTAAATAAATCAAAACCACCACATGGAAATTGTGTATGTCTTCTACTTCAGAATGTGAACTATTTGTAGGAAGGGAGATTTCTCTGCTCAAAAATATCCACTGAGTTTTCACTGTCAACGGATAAATTTGAAATTTATAGTTTAGCATTCGCCAATTTCTATCATTTCAACTTTGTCTGATTTTCTTGTCTTTTCTCACAATTTCTCTGGGTAACCTTAAAATGCCAGTCAAATTTGCTTTTCTTAAAGATCCTGTTGAGAAGTATTATAATAATGGCTTCAACTAACTACACCTCCCTATATATACTACTTTGCAGTGTGATTTGCCTTTTTTTCCTCTCAGTGGTGGAGTTTATTTCTTGACCTGTAGAACTAAAGTTGACCTGTGAATTGCTTTGACAACAAGATGTGGCAGAATCTCTCTCAGGTGAATTCTGAAGTCCATTCTTGAAGAGAGCTTGTAGTTAACACGACTGCCATCTAGACCTCCAGAGAATAGTGTGTTGTAAAGTGGGCATTTAATCCTAGTAGAATTGGAGGTCCATATGGAAGAAAACCAGAGTCTTGGAGCACAATGAACACCACGTTCTTAGTCCTTCCTGCTCAAGCAGTCCTTCATCAGAAGGTAGCCGCATCTGTGCATACAAGTAAAAGAAGTAGCACCCCAGAATCAGAGTAAATCATTACTTTAAGTCACTAAGTTTTGGGATGGTTTACTGTGCAACTATAAATAATAAACTACATAGATAATTGATGCATGATGTATCTATAATGATTTCTTTGAATACTATATACATCAGCATTACACTTTCATGAACTTGTACAAGGATATCAGGTAATATATCTTCTAATTATCATATTTTAAGAATTTCTGTGTTTCAACCATAATGTAAGCTCTTTTATTTTTGTAATAGCACAGTTTAAAGAGGAGTCTTTTTATTCTTTAAATGGTGTATAACATCCTTTAAGACCTTTAGTCATCTGCATAGAATAAATGAACCTGTCTGGGTTTATGTTTTCTTATATATCTTTTTCTTAGACCTTTCCCTGATAAAATTCATGACAAGATGTAAAATTCTTCCATTGAAACAATACATAAATTTAGTCATATTCAAGATACATTTATTGATATACAGCATGAAAGACAAATACTGAAATGTCTTCAAGGAGAAATAACGAAGTATAAGTCACCATATGTATTTCAGGTGTTTAGAATTTAAACAAGGTTTTTGTAAATCATGACCAGCTATCTGACTGCCTATTTTGTATATGAAACTTTTCCAACATATACTCATTCCCTTTCATTTATGAATTGTATGTGACTGATTTTGTACTTGTGCAGTATTCTTAAATATTTGCCTAAATTACTTTACAGTTTGCAAGCCTAAAATGTTTATGATCTGTCTCTTAAAAAAAGCTCATCCATAGTCTAGAATAGGTGATAAACATAACTATAATTAAAAAAGACGTGTAAGGAACAAATTGTGGCAAGAGACAAAAGTATTGTTTTGTCTGAAATACTTTACAAAGAAAAACGAGAGTGTCATTTTTGGCTGAAATATTGAAGAAAGACTGAGTGAGAGAAGATGTCATAAAAGCGAATAGGATATGGTTTTAGAGAGCAACGTGTTTGAGGATGAGAAAATTGAGAACAGGGAAAATATAGAAAGGAGATCTCTCAGGTGTGAAGAGAAAAAGAAAAAGGAGTGCAATTAAGTTAGAAAGAGAATGGGAATGTTATAGTGATATTGCAAAGGATTGCAGAAGAGTTACAAAGCAGGGTGCTCCATTTCACTGACTGCTATAAAAGTTGTTTTATTGGTACATTTTAGGGATACAGTACAGTTAAATTCATTGTTGGGATCTTGTACTCCTACATGACAAGTCTTAGTTCTCATTTTTTCCCCTTGTCCCTGCCCTCCCTTCACCCCCTCGTCCCCTCCCCATCTACAACCACTTTATTTCCATCTTTTCATTATCTCACATTTTTTTCTTTTCCATTTTCACCCTTCCCCTACCCATCCCACCTTCCCTACACCTTTAGCTCCTTTCTTCCAATTTCTCAATGTCAGTAATCTTATTAGGATCTTCTGTATTATTGCAGATTATTCACACCAGAGAAACTATTTGGTATTTACACATGTGTGACTTATTTATTTCACTTAGGAGTGTATCTTCATTATTTTCCTATGATATTTTCAATATCGACATTTTCCTATGAATGAATCTCTTTTCTCATTCTTTATGGCTGAGTAATATTCCATTTTATAGAAAAACCACATCTACTTTATCCAGTTTCCAACGGATGGGCAAATGGGCTGTTTCCAAGATTTAGCTATTACAAACTGGGCCGCTATAAACATGGGTGCACATACTTCTCTGTGATATGATTCTTTTAGTTCTTTTGGAAAGATAACCAGCAGAGGGATGGCTGGGTCAAATGGAACCTCCAGTCCAAGCTCTTTGAGGTATCTCCATATTGATTTCCACAGTGGTTGCACCAGTCTGCACTCCCACCAACAATGGAGAAGGGTTCCTTTCTCCCCACAGCCCCGCCAACATTTGTTATTGTGTGATTTCTTGATAGCAGCCATTCTTTGTGGGGTGAGAAAATGTACCAATACACTCAAAGCTCGAAAAAAAAATTGTTACACAGAGACTTTGGGAAAAAAATGTGAGCTCATTTTCAAACTTTGCTAAGTATGGTGAATTTCTCATCTACTTATATTTCACACATGTAGATTGCTTACATATATAAAAATGTATCTATGTGTCTACAAAAAGCTAAAAAAGATAGCTCCAAATGTTGATCAATAAAGTTTCATGTGAAATCTGTTTTAAGGAAAAAAAAGGTTGTTTTAGTTACGTTGGGCTGTTTTAACCATTGGGCTGTTTTAACCACAGTACTAAATACTGAATAGTTAAACCAACCAAATGCTATTGATTACAGATCTAGAGGAGAGTGTAAACTCAACTTTCTGCAGGGCCAAACTATTTATCATAATTCTAGGGTAGTTGTTCTTAATCCTTCTAGTTTATCACAGTTTGTAGCAATCTCTGGCATGTGTGGGTCATAGATAGTCATGCAGCAGTCCTGTCTGTTTTTAGTCATATCTTTTTCCTCCTGTATCTGTCTCTGTATCCGCATCTTTCTCTTTTTAATAGAGATATTGAATTTATTGGGTCAGAATCAACCCTAAATACCAGTATGAAGAAGTTATTTCTGAAGAAGGTCATATTCTAAAGTTCTAGGGATTAAAATTTACATATGCATTTCATGGGATGTACAATTCAGCTGGAAAATGGTATAAACAAGACTGGCTTGGAGGCACTACTTGATGCATATGATTAGAATGTTGCGGTTGAACTTTCAAGAAATATTTAAGTTAGTTTGGTTAATTTAGGGCCCATGTTTAAAACCTGCTAAGATAGAAAAATTTGTTAATAAGTCCAAATGATGAAAAGCATAAAGAACAGAGCATCTTGAAGAGATTATAAAGCTAACATTAGTTTTTAAAAAGTCAATATCCAAAACTGGAGAAATGCAAGAGAATAAAATAACTGATAGAGCAAGTCTTAAATTTAAAATAAGATAGGAAGAGAGACCATCGATATACCAAGTGGAGAGAATATTTGACCAAAAGGAAGAGTATATTTTCCATCAAAGAGTGAAAAAAATGAAAAAAATATTTCTATAAAGTTGTGAAAATGTTTTACATTAGATAGCGAATTTCTTGGGAAGATAAGGTACATCGTATGCTTGCAATAAACTAGTAAGGATTATGTATACTTTGTAAATCCTGTAAAAAAGCATGGAAGAAAAAAGCTAGCCTTGTACATTTTCGTGTGTGTGTGTGTGTGTGTGTGTGTGTGTGTGTATGTTTATATATATGTACATATATATATATATGTAATTTCTTTAGATATATACGTGCATATATGTTTATATTTGCATCTATGGCCAACTATGGCTCAAAATTTTTAAATGAGAAATTCCATAAGTAAATAATGCAGAAATTTTAAATTGTAAGGCATTGTGAGTGTTGAGGGAGTCTTGTGCTCTCCGGCTCCATCCTATCCAGGACATTAGCCATCACTTTGTCTAGTGCAGTGGTGGTGAACCCATGACATTTGTGCCACAGTGGGCAGTTCATTATTGAAAGCTCTGAAAGGTTCTCCATCACGGGTCTAGTGTATTCACAGGGTATATGCTGCCCACTAATTAGTCAGAATATTTTTCTAGGTTATTTGATCAGTAGTTGCATTATGATAATGCTTATTTTTAACTTAATTAACAGTGGCCCAAACAACAGAATAATGTTGTAAAGGAACTCCAGCTCATAAAAACAGCTCTGGTGTGATGCTATAATCCTATAGGACATATAGGAAAAAATGTCTTTGTCAAACTCGGTACTATCCACATCTCGTGCATCCACTGAAGGTCTTAGAATGTGTACACTATAGATGAAGAGAAGCTATTCCACTACTGCTCAGTAGCCCCAGAGATAAAACAGGAGTTAAGGACGGAAGGGGTTAGTGAGACCAAGGGATTCACAAAGCATATCTGAGACAGTAGAAATTCTTTAGCTGAAGTTAAGGAACACATTTTTTGACATTAATGCCAAGCATGTTAAATAAGAAAATGGTAAAATATAGTGTGTATTTGTGAACAATAAAAATGAAACTTCTAAATGGTTATATAAAGATCAAGCTCAAATTTAGGAACAGTGACTTATTAAGTTGAGAAAGTAATGTTCAGTAGGATTTAGCTCAGTGGTTCTGCCACCTGCCTCGCAAGCACAAGGTCCTATGTTCAATCCCCAGT